>NC_056731.1:524373043-524563043 GCF_019279795.1 Protopterus annectens
TAACACTGAAATTAGTAAATAAATGGAGACCATAAAGCATCAGTGGCATTTGTGAAATATGCCTTTGCAAGAAAAAGTGGATGAAAAGTACTGGACTTTGGTTGGCTTTATTAAACTAAGGAGTAGACTGTAAAGCATATATTCCATTGTATCATTAATATTTAGAAGGACACTAAAATAGGAAAAAAGGAAACTGTAAATAAAAATATTCTTATTAATATTTGTATAAAACAGTTCATTCCTTTATAGAACTGCCTCCAGCTGCTGTGTGTTCCTGGTCCAGGGGCCTGGCTAATCTCTCCAATCTGAGTACACTGCTCTAGGACACAAAAACTACCAACCTGAGGAACAAGGACCCTGTCCAAACTCCCTTCAGTCTCCACAGTTGAGCAACCTATCTCTTTACTTTCTCAGTAAAGGGAGCATGAAACTCTCTAATCTGATTACACTGCTCTAGGACACAGAAACTAACCTGAAGAACAAGGACCCTGTCCAAACTCCCTGCAGTCTCCACAGTTGAGCAACCTATCCCTGTACTTTCTCAGTAAAGGGAGCATGAAAGTATGTGTCTAAACTATCATGGCCAGTATAGCCTATAACTTATTATTAAATCTAGGTGGTTATAAAGAGCTAGCCAGGAAAACCAGCAGCTTTACTCCCTCTCCACTCTGTAACCAGTCTAATCTACTTTTTCCACCATTTAAAGACACTCGGAACCACTACTCCTTTTCTTGCATTAGGAACCTAAACTCCCTCCTTTTTTACCCTGCTCACAATAAATTAATTTGGGCTACCGGGTGGCAGACCTTCCCTTCCAGGCCTTGAATCCTTCTCCTGACCTCTACAATACCTTTGCTGTATACTGTTTATCCACAGACTTGCTATTAAACTGTAGCCCATAACACCTATTTATTTTTATGGTTAGCTCTCACACACCCTCCAAATAGCTCTTTTATCTACTCTTTTAACTTTATTCCAGTATTTAAGGTTACCTACCTACTGTAATCCCTGCTTCAACTGATTGTTCTTTTCAGCTCCTTACCTCTCTTGTCTCTACCTGCTCCGTTCGCCCTGCGGGCTCACTCCACTCCCCCTACTCTACCCCCCAGTTCCCACCCACCCCCACTGCTCCTAAGCTTATACATCCTCACCACACCCTCTACTTCTCCAGTCCAATCACAATAGTCATCTTGTTAACATTCTACACACACCTCTTTCTAATCACCCCTAGTATAACTCCTCCCCTTTAAAGAACACCAGTAAGCGTATTAGTTACTATGCAAACACGACCTTTCCAAATCCAGCTAAGGCTCCTAATCATTGTCTTTCTCCTACTTTCTCTAAAAACAACCTACCTGCTAACCTCATATGAACAGTCAAAATATTTACAGCTGAACTTCCCTAATGCACAAACAAGTACTATACCTCTAATTAACTCCCCAGAACACATAAATATAATATCTTTACCTAGCTATTTACCTGCTAAATATCACAGACTAACCCATATCAAATACAACTATCTAAAACCTAAAAAAATCTCTTCACCGTTACTTTAACCTCCACAATCCCTTAAACAAACTATTACACCTCTCCTTACTAGATGGGGACATTCATCCTAGCCCAGCACCAGGGAAAAAACAAGAACAGAACCACAAATTCATGTTCCTGCTACCCCAAATATCCCATCTAAATCTCCCAACTCACTCTATATAGCTCACCTCAATATTCGCAGCATAAATAATAAAATTGCCCACCTCCATGCTCTCCTGGATGTTTATTCCTTTGATATACTTTGTTTAACAGAAACATGGCTAAAACCCACTACACAAGATGTTGAAATTATTCCATCTGGGTACAACATCTTGAGACAAGACCACAAAGTAAAAAAAGGAGGGGGTGTTGCTATCCTCTATAAAGAAGGGCTACAAATATCTATACTAGATCTTGATTCCTCTTCTGAAAACAATGCAGAAATCATTAGCACCAAACTTCAGCTTAATCCCAGCAAATCCCTAAATATAATATGTATCTACTTGCCCCCTGGTAACAACATCACCACTCTGGAAGGTATCCTTGCTGAACTCTCCACAATTCCCCAAGAGACAATAATTCTTGGAGACTTTAATATAGACTGGAAGGACTGCTCTACTGAATCGCCAACCTCCCATATTAACCTTAATGGCTTCTCACAAACAATTAACTCCCCAATCAGAATTAATAAACCCAGTAACGAAGAATCCATCCTAGACTGGATTCTAATAAATAATCACCAGCAACTCTATAATGTATGGACCCTCCCTGACAATGTAAGTGACCATTCTCTCACTTACATAATCAGGCAAAGGTCAAGCTCACACAACCCAACCATATGTAAAACAGTAAGAAGCAACAGAAACTTTAACCCCAATAACTTCCAAGCTGAACTAAAAGAATGTGATTGGTCACCTATAAAATACCTCCCACTTGACGAAGCAACAAACTACTTTAACTCAAAATTCTTAACAATCCTTAACCACCATGCACCAAAGCTTTCCATCAAAAAGAAATCTAAACCCGCCTCATGGCTTACAAAGAAAACCAGGCAGAAAATTCAACAGAGAAATAAAGGTTGGGCACTATGGAGAACAACTAAAAACCCCGTAGACCAACAACAATTCAGGCAAAAAAGAACTGAGACTAAGAAAGCTATACTCGAAGATAAAAAAACTTTTATTCCACCTCCCACAGACCAACCAAAATAATCCACAAAAGTTCTGGGCTAGCATAAACAGACTACTTCAACCAGGCCAATGCGCAACACCAACCCCTGTAGGATCACATTCATACAATAAAAAGCAAACTACTAATGCTTTTAATACCTTCTTCACTGAGTCCATCCAAACACTTGCTAATCAACTAACAGTCGATAGCTCTGCCCTTCCAACCAATACTACTAACTCTCTCCCAACTCTAAACCTGCAACCTGTCCCAACTTCCCTCATCTGCAACCTCTTAAGTAAACTAAAACCTACTACCTCCTCAGCTGACCAGCTACCTGCTGAATACCTGCAAAAGGCAGCCAAAGTCATAGCTTACCCTGTATCATTGCTGATAAATAGAACCATCCAAGAAAGCACTATTCCCACCATCTGGAAAATCTCCTACATTATCCCCCTACACAAGGGTGGAAACTCCAGAGAATTTTATAACTATTGTCCCATAGCTCTACTTTCCCCATTAGCTAAAATAATGGAAAAGTGCATCCACAGACAGTTAGTAGACCACCTACTCCAGAACAATTTACTGGCCAAATCTCAGCATGGCTTCAGGCCTTTTCACAGTACAACAACTGCACTCCTGTCCTTCACTGATAGCATCAATAAAAACCGTAATAACAATCTTCTCTCTTCAGCACTTTTCATCGACCTTTCAAATGCATTTGACATGGTCAACCACCACTTACTTCTCGATATTCTAAAATCCTTCTATCTGGACACAAAGACTATAAAATGGTTCCGGTCCTACCTTGATAATAGACAGTAGGCAGTGCTATGGGACAACAACCTCTCATCCCATCTCCCAGTTACCTTAGGTGTTCCTCAGGGCTCTATATTGGACCCCCCCTTTTCTCAATATTTATCAATGACCTCAACCTAGCTGTTCCTTTAACTAACTGTATACAGTACGCAGATGATTCGACAATAATCTGCTCAGCTAAATCTCAGACAATGTTCAGTAAAACAGAAAATTGGTTTCTAAATCGCTGCCTCCTCTTGAACCCCCCCCAAAAAAAAAACAAACTCCTCCTCTTCACTCCTGCCCGTAAATCACTCCCAATGAAGTTTTCAGTCTTATCCAATAATGGTACACTCATATCTCCCAATCCAATAGCTAATCTTCTAAGGTAACCATTGATAACAACCTGAACTTTGAAACCCATATCAGTAATGCCATAAAAACTGTCAACAGGAAACTAGACTCCCTCTATAGGATAAAACCCTTTCTCTCCCACTAGACAGAACCACTATTGCCTATTCCCACCTTATCCCCACACTTCTTTATGCTTCTTCCATATATACTAACTTGTCAAAAAATAATCTTAACAAGCTAGCCAACGCTTACAATAGCATTGCCAGATTTGCTACTGCTTCCTCCTTTACGACCCATCACTGCCATAATCTGAAACAATTAGGCTGGTTAGAGCTTCTGAATTAGATTCACCTTAAACAACTCACCATTGCGCACAAAATCCTTTTCCAACCTACCAATACTTGCTAGGCTCATTACCCAATATAAGAACCTTTCAGCTTTACACTCATCTAATAAACTATTTGTATCAACATGTAAATCTAATAACATGGCAGGAGATGCTCTTTTCTCAAATGCAGTTGGAAAGTATTTGGAACCAACTCCCCCATGAACTTACATCACTGTTAAATACAATCTGAAACTCCATCTTAAAACCCATTGGTTATGTCCCTGTACAAATCCAGACTAATCACATACTATATCCCAAATACCCTCTCTTAAGACCTAATTCCTGCTGTATCTGTGTCTTTTTAGATCAAGGCCTATCCTTGGCAAAAACATATCCTAATAGAGATAATTTAAAATGCCTAGTTAAATTCTTCTGCATATAATTCTAAAGCATCCTACCCAAGGCAGGCAACAAGTATTGTTTAAACTGTGAACATTGCTGAACTGTTGAAACTTGAAGTATGCATTTGTTTAACAATTACTTTCTAGTTACTAATGAAGTCTTGTACATAAAGTCTAAAATATGTTATCTAATGCTTGTAACATGTTTTTTGTATAAAATGTGAAGATTCCTGAACTGTTTAAAATTTGTAGTATTTAACTGTATAACAACTAGTACCTGTATGTTAGTAGTCTAGTAATCTCTTGTAGCTTATCTCCCCGGGACTCTACTGAAAATGGACATAAATCCAGTTAAACTATCCCGTTCAACAAATGTAAAATAAATAATAAAGTAAATATAAACTTAATGTTATATATAGTAAAACTGTTTTATGTATTGTGTAGTCAGGTGTATTTTACATGTGGGTGGGTAGTCTTTTCAGTGACTGCATGTGTTGTAGATATTAAAGAAAACAAGTATGTTGTTGTAGTTGTAAGAAATGTAGGCTTTACAGTGTAACCAAACTATGGAACTCTATTCCAAATTCTATCTGAACTGTATCTAGCCTGCATGTATTTAAGTCCTCTCTCAAAGAATGTCTCACTAACTGATGGCTGTGTTCATTCACCTCACCTGTATGATCTATAGTGACAGTTATTACTAACCTAATCTCACCTCTTATACTATGTGGCTATTCTTTACCTTTTAACACCTGTCCACTCCCCATTATTAGGGTGGACATAGATTGCTTTATTTTTATTTTCTAGCATAGACTATAATTTTAATCTTTTGTATATACTGACTTGTCATATTTAATGATCTTTTTTTTATTTTTATTTTTACATCACTTGTGTCTCCCCACACTTTACTGTATCCTATGTATTTCACTACCAAGCTGTACGTGCGTGTACATGTGTGTGTGTGTGTGTATGGGTATATATATATATATATATATATATATATATATATATATATATATAATCTGGAGCATTTCTCCCCGGGCCTCCGCTGAAAACAGGCTCTGTGGAACCTAGTCGGACATTCCCGGTCAACAAATGTTAAATAAATAAATAAATAAATATATAGGTTTATTATTGAAATGTCGAACGGCACTACATCGACTGTACTATAGTCGAACACGGAAGTTTGAAAATAGTAATGTCGACGACAAAAAAACAATCTAGGAATGGTTTTAACATGGGTCAAGGTAGGTGTTCAGTATTATTCAGAACTACAAACATCTCCCCTACTTCGACCTCGACCCATGTTAAAACACAGTCCTAGATTGTTTTTTTGTTGTCGACATTACTATTTTCGAACTCCCTTGTTCGACTATAGTACAGTCGATGTAGTGCCGTTCGACATTTCAATAGTAAACCTATATATATATATATATATATATATATATATATATATATATATATATATTTTTTTTTTTTTATTAATTGCATTAATACTAGTGTTTTATTTGATGTTATTTAACTCTCTGGAGCTTTTCTTCCTGGACCTCTGCTAAAAATGGGTATTTATTATTCACTTGGACTTTCCCAATAAACAAATGTCAATAAATAAATGTAATAAAATAAAGAGAAGAAAAGATGGAGAAAAGCACCTTTAATGTTAATATGGTTTGAACCTGTATTGCTGGGCTGAAGTGGGAAAGTGCAATGATTATTTTAGATGTACAGTTAAGACATATTCTCTTATTGTTACAAGGGTAAATAGCTAGATTGATGGCCTTGGCTTAAGTTCTAAGCAAGGCTTTTTTGTGAGCAAGTAGGCTATAAAAATAAGACAAAATGATGAAAGCCATGAAAGATGCCAAGTTTATTACAGCTGCTAAGATTTTAGCTTGTTTTTTTCCATTAGCAAATCTTCAGTAGGAGGCAAGAAGTCTGCAACTGAAAACAGCTGTACATTTTGTTCTGAGGGAAATTTTGACAGATTTATTGTTAAGTACTTTTCTGTGGAGATGAGCTGTCTGCAGGAACAAACAATCTTCAGCATACTGAACATTCTTTGCTGAAAGAAATGCAAAGTTAAAGGTACTTAGCAAGCAGTTCAGTGAAAAATGTCTTGAAATTATGGGAAGTGCATAAGAGATAGCAGCCTTCCCTCCAGCCTTAATACTTTCATACATTTAGTAGAACAGTTTACAATTTAGTTTTATTTAAAGATAGTCACTGCTCTTTTTCTTGTGGATAAAAGGTATTGTTTTCTGAAAACAAACATGCTGTTTTTCACATCTGGGAGGGGAATGGAGATAAAAGAATAGAAAACAATCAGTGTAAGAGGGAACATAGGCTGTAGCATGCATTTTAGCATGGGCAACCTTACTCATAGGTTAGGCAGTCCCTGGGGGTGCAGTTGTCAGTTTGAGAAATTGTTAATGCCTGGATGGTTAAACTTCCTTTTTTGAAAATGTTCATAATTTTGTGTGTTTGTTCTAATTTAATAGGGGGTGGTGGTGTTTTATAAATGTATTTAATTTTGTACTAACCCGGTTAACAAATGTCAATAAAGAAATAAATATTTTTTTTGTTTGAGAGTTTTCATTAAAATAAAAAGTCTTTAAAATGTATCATGGGTCAAAATGGAGAAGAGAAGAAACCGCTGTATAAAAGATCAGACTGACAAACATTAGTGTGTACATGTAACACAAAAGTAGAAAACATTCAAAAAACTGTCATGTATAATCGGTGAGAACTATAGCTTTTTGTCATAATATCTATGCTATCCATATTATCTTGGAACATAAATGGCCTTACAAGTATAGACTAAAAAGAAAGAGTATTGAATTATATTAAGAAATGTTGAATGCAAATAGTACTGTATGAGACATATTTGGAAAATGAATGTGTGAATTTCACAAAGAAAGGATTGCAGGATAGCTATTCAGCAGAATATCAGGGACAAAGAAAAAAGGGAGTAATTGTGCCAATGGCTAGCAGAGCTCCAATAGTGATACAAGAGGAAAAAAAACACAATAGTGATAGATTTGTGGTTGTAAAAGGCTATTGGCAAGGTAGGACAGTTACGATGGTGTAAGTTAATATCCCACCAAAAACTGTTATGGAGCTTAAGAACGTTTTGGGAGAAATAATCAGCATTCATCAAGGAATATTACTTGCAGGTAAGGACTGAAACTTGATTTGCAATAGTGAGGATGTATCAAGGAGACCTAAAAAGGAAAATATAACAAAGAGGGTAGATTACTCAAGACATTTTGAAAATATTGGACATAGAAGATGTGAGTTAATTAGTAGGAACTCTGATAGAATTGACATATCCCCAAAGGTACAATAACTGGGATATACTATGAAGATTTTCCACTTATCCAGTAACCATTTTTTGCAAAAAGTAAAAGTAAGAAAAAAAAAAGGTAATAATGAAAAAAAAAAACAGAGGGGGGGCCCACCACCTACCTAAAAAGAGAAAAATTTAAATTTTGGATATTTGAGAGGAGAGAGAGAGAAAGAAAACATAGGAAGAAGTTATATATATAGTGTTATAAAATGAACATGAGATGAGAAGAAAAAAATGAAAGAAGAAGAATGAATTACTTATTAGGCATGACCAGGGATAATATGTATGAGCTTGGAACGATTGCCATTAAGCAACTATTTTTGGTAATAACTCCAGTGCACATAAACCTCTAGTGCAGTGGCTTAGGTAGCAGACAGTCAAAAGGGTTGTTGCCAAACTTAAGGAGCCTACAACAAGAAAAATAACTAGAGATCCTGTTGAGGTTTTCAAGATTTTTTTCAGAAATTTTATTAAAATTTGTATAAAGCAGAGAAAGGTGGAAAGCACAAATTGAAATATTTATGGAAGACTTAATTATGCCAAGGTTAGAGGTAGATGAGGTTCAACATTTAACAGTTAAGATAGGAGGAGAGGAGATTAAAATGGTGATATATAATCAATCTTCAGGAAAGTCTGTAGGAATATCTGGTATACATGTGGAAGTTTGGAATTTAGGAGTGAAGAAGCTGATAAACATCTGGAAAATTTTGTTTAACAGTATTTCAAAAAGATTGGAAGCACCAACATCTTGGAAGAAAGCTGTGGTCGTTATATTACCCAAGGATGGTAAAGACCCATCAGACATAAATTTTTAACCATGATTATAAAATGTTTAGTTTTATAATAGCTAAAAGAATGGCAAATGTGTTGCCAAAATTGATGGGTATGGACCACTATGGTTTTGTGAAGGGGAGGCAAACATTTGACAGCATTTAAGAGGGAAGAAGGTAATAAACATCTGGAAGATTTTGTTTAACAATATTTCAAAAAAGATTGGAAGCACCAACATCTTGGAAGAAAGCTATGGTGCTTATATTACCTAAGGATGGTAAATACCTATCAGACATCAATTTGTAACCATGATTATAAAATGTTTAGTTTTATAATAGCTAAAAGAATGGCAGAGGTATTGCCAAAAGTGATAGGTATGGATCAGTAGGGTTTTGTGGAGGGGAGGCAAACATTTGACAGCATTACTAGAATAATGATGACCCAGAGGAAAGCAGAATATAAGAAAATACCACTGTTGTGTAGTCTTGATGTAACGAAAGCATTTGGCAGAGTAAACTGGGATTGTATGAGTATGGCAACAGAAGCTTTTGCATTCCGTGATACAATAATAAGATTAATTGGGAGGATATGTGAAGGATCATGGGCAAGAAGTAAAGTTAAGAGGGTTCTTCTCTGGATCAATTGTGCTTCAGAAGAGGGAAAAGGTAAGGTGTCCTCTTTCCCCTTTATTTGCTTTATATTAAGAGCTTTTGACAAAGAAAGAAAGGGCCACAGAAATGCAAGGATATAATTGGAATGGTAATCAAGAAAAGTTGATTTTGTTTGCAGGTGATATTATTTTGTACCTGATAAATCCAGAAAAGGACATCTCAGTGTTGTGGAACATCTTGAGACAGGTTTCAATTTTTTGTGATAGATAATTAATGAAGGTAAAACAAAAGCTGTAGCTGTAATTTTTGTACTAGCAATAGCACACATTTGTTCAGCAATACCCATGTTTATGGGGGCACAGTACGACAAATATTTATTAATTATGCAATTATTTATTGACATTTGACTACTGGGAAAGTCTGACTGAGTGGGTAGGTGCTTATTTTCAGCAGAGGCTTGGGGAGCAAAGCTCCATATTGTTACAAAAGCATTTTAAGAATAATAATTTGGCAATCTGCAAAAGTAATACAAAACATTTACACTTTAAATAATTATACCAAATTAAACAGCATGTGAAAACATTGGTTAAGAATAGATGCAACTTGAATGACAATTGTTTAATATTTAATGAAATTTTAGACACTTTAAAGAGAAATTAAAGGTAAGTTAGTATAATACAAACAGGAATTGAAATATGATTTATGTTTTCATGTTTAGAAAGAGAGCTGGGAAGAGAAATAGATTGAAGTAAGGAAGTGAATGAAGAAGGTAGAGTAAGGAGGTTTAAGGTATGAATAGGTACTTGTTCATAGAGATGTAGTTTATCCTGGGGCTGAGCAGGAACAAATGCATATTTTGACTAGGAAGTCTTTCAGAATTATTTTGAAAAATTGGTGGGCCGGTATTGACCTGATGGAAAACAGCTAAGGAGTTCCAGGCCTTAGGAACATTATATGAGTACTGACCAAGCCCAGTAGAATCCACAGGTTTGTGGACAAAGTATTTTTTTTTTGTTAATGGGTCATAATGACCAATTGGGAACATGGTTGTGTTGAATGCTATTTTTTAGGAGTATGGATTAAAAAGGCCTCTGTAATGACACTGAGTATGTTGGAAGATATTAAAAGAGAACTCAAAAACTGAGAAACTAGAAGATCTTATTTATGGGCATGTGTAGTAAGATACAAGCAGTGAAAATGTTTTTAGTATCTTTCATTTTATATACTGGACAGGCATATTTTTATCAACTAGAGGAGAAGTTGTAGAAAATAATAAGAGTTTCAGGAACTTAACTGGGAGGGGAAGAGAGATTGTGCTAAGTGGAATAAGTTGATCCTTCCAGTAGAACAAGGTAGTTTAGAATCACCTGATTTGAAGTAATATTTTACAGTTATAGTTAAGGCTCATGCATATACATAACACAAGCAGAGGGTTATATTTCAAAATGGAGGGGTAATGAAATGGGGGGTTCAGGAAATAGAGAGAGCAAGAGGGTGGGATTTTGGATGCAGATCATTAAGGAGAATAGTAATCGTACAGAATATATTCATAAAGTAGCAGAAAGTATTCTATGAACTAAGCCAACATGAGAATGGAGAAAGGATATTTTGCCAATAGGGATGACCTCAAGTAGGAGTACACAGAATAGGCGAGAGGGGGCTAGAATTTACTGGAGAAAACTGGCAAAGGAATCAAGTTACTGGGAGCAAATAACTAGAGAGGGAAATATAATAGAGTGGGATGAGGCCAAGCAGACGTTTGGACTGCAGGCTAGTGACTGTCTTCCCTACCAGGGATTGATTTGAGCGTATAGGTAAACAGAAAGGGACAGTGGAATCTTAAGTGAAAAACCTGCTCTGGTGCAGTTTTCAGTCATATCTATAACAGAAGACGCAATTAAAAAGGGATAATATGTGAGACATATAAAATATTGCATGATAACTATATGAAATCTATATGAGGAAGTTATAAAAGACTGGGAAGAGAGGCTGGTAAAGCAGTTTACAAGATTATATATGTATGGCTCCCAAGTATACAGCAAAGTCCAGAAGCTTTAGGATCTTTCCTTGAAAGTGTTTACATAGGTATTTTTTGCAGTCGCACTTGAAATATTTTTTCCTTAGGTAGATAGCACGTTAGAGGTGTGATGCAGAAGAAAGAGGTACCTGGGAACATATGTTTTGGGAGTGTAATGAGTTAGAAGATTCTAAATAATCCTTGCAGAGTACTCTGTCAGAAATATTGTTGAGCAAATTGGTATAACTAAGGATGTGATCATTTTGAGCTGGGGCACAGGATCTGAATTGCTTAGACAAAGTATTGCCTTTTTAAGTTTAATTCTGTTGACTGCCAAAAAAAAAAAGCAATTAGAAAATGAAAGTCACAATGTAAACCATATGTATTTGAAGTACTGAGTATTATAGAAAAGGGAAAGGTGCACATCACATAGAAATAAATGGAAATTGTGGGAACAGTATGCGGAATAATGTTCAGGAGGAGAAGAAGTGAAGTTTAAGGGAAGGCAGGAATGTAGCAATTTATGTTTGATGATGATTGCAAAAAAAGAAATGATATGTGATGCATAATGTATGTGAAGAGAAAAAATGTTAATGTGGTTTGTTTTCTGTTTCTTTGTGTCTTGAGTGATTATTTGTGTTTTTTAAACACCTTTATTAAATTTAATGCATGAAAATGAAAAATGTCTGCTATGGTTTGTTTCCTTTTCTGTTATTGCATGTGTACCTATGGCTTTGTCTACAATGTAAAAATTCAATAAGGGTGTTTAAAAAAATGCAGACTGTGTAACCTTATGTTGTTGTTGCTTATGGGAGTCTTCATAGTCTTTTGAATTGGCTGCTCATTTCTGGGGTCTGTTATTACTCTCTAACAGGGGCAGTTATTCTGCCAAACCCTGAACTGAACAGACCTTACTTTTGCCATGTCCTGAGCTTAGTGACTATGGATTCTTCTCTTGGGGGATGGTCACTGCTCAGGAGTTTTTGATCCTTGTTGTTGAAAACAATTCTGCATACCTTGTTTGTTCTTGAAGTCTATTTATGGAGTCCATTCTGGTCAAATTGGATATCCAGTTAGTGTTATAGTACCTGAGTAAACACTGTTGGACAAGTTCCTGCCATCTGAGAAGGGCAGCTGCCAGTATGTCAGCAGTCATCAGCCCCTGCATCTGCTGCCATACTTGGCTGTAATAAGTAATTTTTAGGAAAACTTGATTTTTAAAATGTGTGAAGAACTCTACTTAATGTGTTGCAGGGAATGATACTGCTGGTTATTCATCATGTGTTCTTGAAAGAGTAACAAGACACCTTATCAGGGACATGAGTGGCAAAACTTTCCTTGTCTGTTTCCACCTGTTGAATGCTGCTGCTGTTTCCATATTCTGGTAGATATTCATAGGAAGTTTGAGAGTACTGAGTCTTGTAACCATTACACATTGCCACTTCCCATCATAGACTTTTACTTCACCTCACAAAAAGAACTAAGTCAGTCAGGTCTCGGGTGAATATTTGAATACCCATTTAATTATCCAGGTCCCACTTGAGGAGGATAGTGTATCACACTGCTTTATCTGTGTGTGTGTGTGTGGGGGGGGGCACAGCTGAGTATTCCTTAAGTCCTTATTACTGAGCGGTGCTCCGATTATAGAGTTGCAGATATTGAGATCTTAGATGGATGAGGGAAAACCCACTGACTTTACCTAGTGCCAACGTTTCCTGTTTATTTTTGTTTGATCTTGAAGTTGGTATACACAAGGTACTGCAGTTGTGGGCAGTTAGGCTTGCCTCCTTTGCAAAAAATCATGTATGTGTGCGCTTTTGTTGTAATGTTTCCAGCAGTCTGTGTGGTTGCCTGATTAGTCAAGGCTGTAATGTTAGTGTGGTAACTTTTTAGTGATTTGGTTACTGGAGATTGTGGTTAGCTGATGGGCTGGCCTGTTTTCTAATTTCACGTTTGAAGGAGACGTTCTGTTTTTTGTCACATTCAGCAGAGTGATAATTTTTTTTACTTTGATCAAATAAATGGCTGTAGTGCTTTCTTTGTGTTGACTGGAGCTGTCAAGTTGATGAGCTGTTTGTTACTTTTTGTGGTTTCTAAACTGTGACTTAAGACGTTTTCTGATTTTAGGTATGTGTTTGCTCCAGTCCTACTGTTGTCATTCAGCTACCTCCCAGTCATTCTGCTAAGCTGTTGGAGAGCAGCACCATCATTAGTGAGGGAAATCTGTGCATTTGACTAAGTCTTAATTTTCCCTCTTGGCACTTATTAGCATCCTGGAGGATAGCATACTGTGAGACTTCTCAGTGCACTACCACATCTCCCCACTTTATCAGGTGTCCTTCCTCTCACTTGGAGAGAAGCACCTCCATGAAATCCCTGGTCTATGATAGTGTATTTTGAGTACATGTGCCCTCCCCCCCCCCAAAGATGTGCAGGCAGTCTGTTCCTCTGTGGTAACTCCATCAGGTGCCCAAGCCTGTAATTGAACTTGGGTTACCTTTTTTGCAGTCAGCACTTCTTCCCTGTAAACAAATGGAGTTGGACGAGACTGATTACCGAACTGCTTTTTTTCTCATGAAATGCATTGGCATTCTTTGTTAAGCATGGTCAAAGAGCATGTCACTAGTACTGTATTGATTGTCTTTTGGAAGAAATTAGCCAAGAAAACGTATGATTCCTTGGTCAGTGATGCAGTTTCTGCAGCCATAGTTGCCAGAGTTTGATGCTTTGCAGTAAGGTGGCTTATATTCTGTTGGTTTTAGAACAGGTTGTTTTATGTCAAGAGTGACATGGCTATTGAACAAACAAATAAATAAGGCAACCTATTACTTTTGGTCCTGTAACAGCGTTGCTGCTTCTATTAATTTGTCCTAAAATGTACTTAGGACTCTGTCTTTTAGATATTGCTCATTAGAGGAGTCCTTTTTGAGGTAAGATAAAGCAGGTGTATGAAAACTTTACCAAAAAACAGACTAAGGAAAAGGAACATACCCTGTCATAATCCAGTTTACATCTGAGGGAAGATTGTATCCACCATTTGTTTCTCTCATGTATTTTGGAATACATTCAGACTACCTTCACAGTGCAGCCCTCAAGTACATTTCAGCCATATTCTGCCTTATGTCTGTCAGTTAAATAATGAGAGATCTATGGAATCTGTTATACTTGTAGACATGTTTGCTGCTATCAGTCTTACAACTACTGTATTTGGTTTCTGTCTGTTAAAAATCTGCTGAACTGGTGCTCCCAAAAATTTCTTTAGTTAGTGTATTTTCACAGTTTTATGACTTAAAAAGCTAAAGAAGTGAGTAGTTTCAGGGTAAATTCATACTTTAATTCTCCAGCAGCAACTTTTGATTATGATATTTTAGTTTGCTGTTACAGACATCATGTATATCCCAGTAAAACCTGAGTTCCTTTTCCGTGAGATAAAACAAGGAAAATAAGACATTAAATGAATGGGTCACAGAGTCTGGCTGCAGATTGGATGGGATTCACATTCACTTCTCCAGATTTGCAGCTTGTGCCGTAAATAGTCTTCTTTGGTTAAGCCCTTGTAACTGTAAATTGAATGCTTAATTTATTTAAATAGACATGGCAGTTATCTGTATCACATATTACATGTTCAGAGATTTGGGCTCTCCCCCTCCCCTTGCCAGAATTTGTAAGAAAATTTCATTTAGTAGCTGAAAACTCAAAGCCTGCATGTGCAGCTGTGTTAATGTGCATTATTAAATTAACAAATACAGTAATTAATGTCCTGTCTCAGTTGTACCTGTAACACCTCCACTCTTTACCCTTTGAGACAACTGTCAAAATCTGACTAGTGGCTGAGAGTATTGCAATTCTAATTTTTTTATAAATAATCTGTAGCGCTGAGCCAGTGAGCTAGCTCCTTACCAGGCTGCCGTAAGGAAGTGTGACAAAGCTGTTACAGTGAAGTCTAAACTGATAAAAAAACACAGATTGAAGGGCACATAATAGAAGATTGCTGAAACCTTTTAACAGGCACATTAGCATTCAGGAAGGTTGATGGCATAACAAGTTTATTTACTAATTGTATTATGTGATGTTTCTAATTATATAAGGTTGTAAAGAAAGTATTTTTCTGCTGTTGTTGCAGGCTGGATCCCTGCCAGTACCTGAAAAGAGTCTGAGTAGCCCAGAGAACTGGCTTCCCAATGGGTCTTCATTAGCATCCCAAGTCCACGCTGCTGCTGTGAATGGAGATAAGGCCACTCTCCAGAAACTAATAGCAGGTGAGCGTGACAAAACTAAATTAAAAATATGTAAAGAGAAAAAGTCATAATGGATTTCGCCTGAAAGCTGTTGGATACATTTAACCCCTCTTAAGTGTTTCTTGACTGTCGACTTTAAATTGCTTGAATATTTCTGATTTTTTAGTAAGTCATAATTTTTCTTAACACTTTTGATACCTTGTGCTACTTAGGACATTTGTATTAAACATCTTGTAGTGATTCTTGTAAACAAGCGGAGACAGAGGTAGTAAAAGAAAAACAAATGGTCAAAGTGAAAATGTTCAGCAGAAGAAATGAAAAATGTAGTATTCTACCTTGCTGTCCGTTTTCTGGAGAAAGGGTAAAATATTTATTGGTTGTGATTATTCAGATAATAGAACCAGTATTAGGCAGTACCAGATCCTCTCCCAACAGTTCATTCTTGGTGACATCTTGATGTTTTCATCACAGTGTTATTAGCACTTGATAAACTGAGATGAATTGTGTGTCTTTTCTGATGTAGTTGCCAGCACTGAGTGGCTTTTCTTCAGGTCCCCTACATCAAATGCACCTCTTGTGGAATATGAGCGTGTGTGTGTGTGTGTGTGTGTGTGTGTGTGTGTGTGTGTGTGTGTGTGTGTGTGTGTATGTATGTATATGTATGTGTATATATATATATATATATATATGTGTGTGTGTGTGTGTATGTATGTATATATATATATATATATATATATATATATATATATATATATATATATATGGATTCCCTTCACAAGCTTGAAGTTTCAAAACTTCGAACTGCAAATGGTCGAGACCATAAGATCAAATTTTTGAAACTTTGAACGTTTTGATTGGAGATCGCCATACAGCTCTAACAGGAAATTTACCATTTTCCTCGCTGTATTGCAATCTTGGAGTCTCAACCACTTGCAGTTCGAAGTTTTGAAACTTCAAGCTTGTAAAGTAGATCCATACATATGTGGATGATGTGCAGGTAAACATATTTAGTGAATGTTGTGCATGTAAGATTTGGAGTGAGTGGTCAAAAAATGTGTTGTATGTGGAGTTTGTTGTGAGTAAACTGAACGCATGTAGTGTGTGTGTGTGTGTCTCTATCTGCACATGCGTATGTATACAGATTACGGTTTAGAGTCAGTGTGTGTTGTGCATGGAGGTTTGTTAGCTGTTGGGTGTGTGTACAATGAGTAAGTTATAAGTAACTGATCGAAAGTATGATGTGGGACGAGTGATTGGAATTTTGTATTGTATATATGCAGGTAGATACTGAGGTGCATGTAAATGGAAGCATTTTTCATGTGTTAGAACATGTGATCGGTCCTAGTGTGTGTTGATTGTGATGAATATGTGTAGGTGGGTGATGTGTATGAGAGTCTTTATTACAGTATATGTCTTGATTGCTTGCTGGGAGATGTGTGAAATGAGCTAGAGGTGGGTTTTGTGTACAATAGGTGTTTTTACTGCTCTCTGTCCTGAGTGGCGTGTACACCAAGTTGCATACAGTCTCAGAGTAGACTACATCTTTTTTTTTTTTTTTTTTAAATGAGGAACTTGCCTGCTGAACACACAGTGTATTTTGTGTGTTTTGGTCCATGGATTTAGTGATGAGTTTCCTTAAATGCAGTTTGTAGGAACCTGGATGTCTAGACTAGTTAAGGAGAGCTTTTGGTCAAAGGTTTGTTTTAACCAATTGATCCTCGACTAGTGTGGCACTGATATTTAAGATCAAACCTCCATGAATCCTTAGGCTTCTAGGCCTTCCAAGATGGGCAATCCTTCAGACCCGGGTGGGTATTATTACATTTAGGAAATTAGCTAATTATTTATTTTGTAACTCATTATTGTAATTATACTTCTTTAAGCTTTTGAATTAAAATTGGCTTCCTGTGCAGCCTGAATAGTGATTAATCAGCTTAGTTGTCAAAGCAGATTGTTAAGTAGATTTTCAGATTTGCTGATGGTGCTGGATCTCACTGAAGTATTTACAAGTTGTATCCAGAAGTGGGGGTCTGCATTCTAAAAAATAAGTGGATCTGTTTGAGAACTTACAGTAACTAGGAGGGTCATTCCTCTGACAAATTACATATACTCTGCGTGTGTGCTTGCTTAAGAATAAACGACAGAATACTTATCGTAGTTTTTTTTGCTATTTATACTTCAGAATGGTAGATCTCCTTTGGTTTTATTGATGTCAGTTGTCGAGAGCTGTGATTGTTATTGTTCATGGAGTGAAGTAAAAGTATATGTTTCAAAAACCAAGAGTATTTGTATTTGTATTTGTTCCAAGTTGTGGAATTCTAATTTATAGTGATATATGCAGGCACAAAATTGAGGTACATCCAGTCCATTTTGCTTATGTGAAACAAACTCATTTTTTGCTTTGGGAACAAGCACACACTAATTCATAGAGGTTTGTTTTTTCCCAGCTTCAAGTAGTTGTTTTTCCAACACCCCCACTCACAGTTTGTCATTCTGAACTGACGCTGAAGCAGAGGCTTTGCTAACTTGGATGGATGCTTTGCATTTTGTTAGCAGATGTAGTTGTCATGGTAATAGTTTATTTGAATTGCAGAAGAGGAATTAGAAATGATAATTTGATTGCTGTGTGTAGATTTGTATGCCCTTTTCAATAGTTAAGATATAGCCTTCCTGTCCATTTTTTACTAATTAAAAAGTGATGGTGGTTTTAAAATGTATAGCCTGCTGGCATGTAGGTTTAGTGTCATTAATAGCGGCATTTCGTTTGTAGTTACACTTTACCATGAATTAATGTACTCCACTAGAATCATCAGTGGTCATTTGAGTTTCTGATTTGTTAAAGTCTGCTTTTATAGATCTGTTTAAGACTGATTAATTTCTTTAGAACAGCCTTTTTTGAGCATAGTGCAAAAAATCATGTATGCTGTTCAAAGATTTTCAGGAGTCAGGCAGACATATTCTAGGGAAGATACTTGGATCTGCACACATACTTTAAACACATTAATTGTCATTAATTACAGACAATAAATGTGCTCAAGTTCGGAAGAAATCCTAAAAAAAAAAAATTAATAAAGTAGTAAAATAGGTCACTGTCTGAGACACTCTTGTCTGCTGGCCTTAGTGGAGTCCCAAGCAAAATTTGATTGTGTGGCACACTGTGGCATTGGTGTTGTGGGTTGCCTGTCCTGCTGTAGGCACATGTTCTGCTTATCTACACAATACTTTTATACATGATGCTAATTCATTGTCTGAGCTTCTAGAGTAGGAAGCAGCTAGTGGAAGAAAAGGGTTCTTTACCGACAAGAAAACTGTGATTCAGAAGGGAAGGTCAGGCTGTGGACTGATATAAACATCTCTGCCACATGTCGAACTCCAAATAACTTTCAGTGAAGAAGGCAGTTATGAGGGAAGACATTAAGAATAATTTTGTACGTCAGTCAGCTGCCATAGGCCTGTGATGTCTGTACTAGCAGCCATTTTAGGAGGGAGAGAATGCAAATCAGCTGACTCTGGTACTGCAGACTGCTATCCAGCTTTACCAGACCTTTGTCAAAGTCATCTCGTCTGAAGGACTTAAAATCATTTGGGATATATTTAATGCTGCAACATGAAAGTTTGGTTATGACATCTATGAAGCACTCATCTGCCTAACAAATTCCAGAAAAAGAACTGAACTACATTGAGCCATCTCCAGGCTCCTTCTTAATGAAGTTTAACCTGCTGGTATATAGTCTGGCCAAGATCTTTGTTCCCTTTTAGCTAACTGGGAAGTTACAGTTGATTTACCACTAATGTGAACCTTGCATCAGGAACCAGAATAGCTCAAAAAAGGTAGCACAAGGTGACTCTCATCCTATGTCGCTCATCTCTCTCTAACATAGATGACAAACAGGCAGCATATTTTGTTTAAATGCTTTAATACATGGAGACATATCAAGATGGGTAGCAGCATCATAAAATGCAAACAAACTAGTTAACAGACAGATCTTACATACATACATGCTTACATCTCAATAGTTTACTACAAAATGGCAGTCAAAGTTGCATGTACTCAGTATTTATACGCTTGTGCAAGCCCTTGGATGACTTCTTAAAGGTACATACACACACATTGATCTACATCTTCCCTCTTAAAAAGATTGCCTTTGTAAAAACAATATCAGAGTTAGACATGCCTTACTATAGTCCTTAGAAACAAAACACAATGTTCATGTCCATGTTGCTTTGTATCTGTTACATGGTTTAGAGATACAACCATATCTTGTAACATAACAGTCTGGACCAAATTTAGCAACAGGGGCAGTCTGCGGTGCAGAACTCATATCAAAGACTTCTGGATTCGTCAAAGGAACAGGAATATCCTCTGGAACTTTCTCAGGAGTTGGAACACTGGACAACTCACTCAGAGATAGAGTCTTTCTCACAGGCTATGTTCTGTGATATAGGCTCAAATACCAGTCTCAAATGTTTCCGATTCTGCCTAAAGACTGCTCCTTGTGATTCCACAGTATATGACCTCGGCCCTGGATAAATGTTCTTCATGACAGCAATCCAATCATAACCTCTGGACATTTGCATCCTTCTCATAATAGATTGAGTGGTTTGCTGGTTTTATCTTAGTAGGACTTCTGGGTTAAACGCTTCTTCCACAAATTGGCTTTCACTGACCTTTTGTTCTTGACGCATGGAACCAACAGTTGACTACTGATTGGTAATGTGGTTCTGGTTTGTCTCGACAGAAGTCTCTGAGCAGGTGAACCAAGATGTTTATCACGAGGAACATTTCTGAGATTCAAGACATTCAAGAAAACATTACTCTTATCTCATTTTGACTTCTCTAGTAACTGTTTTGCACTTTGAACTGCACGTTCTGCCAAACCGTTTGACTGTGGGTACTCAGGGCTACTCATGACATGAGTAAAGTCCCATCCTTCTGCAAATCTTTTGAACTTTTGACTTGTAAACTGTGTGCCATTGTCAGAAGTAACTTTGTGCGGACTATCATGCACTGCAAAATGACACTTCATCTTAGTAATGACAGTACTGGAGGCTAGGTTAGTAAGTAGGTCAATCTCGAGACAGTTGAAGTAAGAGTTTACTAACACCAAATAAGGTTGACCATTCCACTTGAAAATGTCCATGGCTACTGTCGACCAAGGTAGTTCCAGAATCTGGTTTACCTGAAGTGATTCTTTCTGTTGATGTGGCTTAGTACTATTACACACTGAACAAGATAGAAGTGCTGTCTCAATGTATTGTGACATAGAAGGCCAGAGTACTAGTCCTCTCTCCCTTCATTTGGTAGAATCCACTCCTGGGTGACCACTATGTAAGATAGTGATATACTCTGGTTGCAAGGACTTTGGAACAATTACTTTTGGACCTTTCATAATAATACCTTTGTCAGACAAAATGTCATCTCTGTATAGAAAATAAGATTGCACTTTTTGAGGTAAACTAGATTGCTTTGACGGCCACCCTTGATTGATAAAGTGGATGTTCATCGTGTTACCCTGCTGCAGTCATCACACTTGGGTTATCCTGTTGTCAGGCGGTCCCACAGTTGGCTGGAATTCCAAAGTCTTGATCCGGCGTCGGTTGCTGTCGCTTCTTCCCTGACTTCAGTGCACCAGGGGTATATATAATGCAACCAATGCCATTTTCTTCAGTCTTTCTTGCCACGCGGTGCCCGAAGCAGAAGCAGTTCACAAGTGCCAGTCGGCTGACTACTGAGATTTCCGAATTCGAATTTCAGACTGAAGTCTTCTATAAAGCTAAGTACCCCGTTGGGGAAACTCTTCTTGCCTCAGGCCGATGTCAGAAAAAGTTAACAATTGTATTTCTTGTGGGAAGCAAATACCTCATAAGGATTTTCATTCTTATTGCATACCTTGCCTAGGCCCAGACCACGACGTCACTACTGTAAAACTGGATCTATGGCTGTGTGATCTCTCAACTCATCAAGACATGTGGAAGAAAAATTTCTCACTTCCATGACTTCATAATCAAGGTCCTCATTCTCATACTGTTCTGTAGTGCTTCTGGGCGATCTGGATATTGTATCAGCAAGATAAAGAAGTTTGCCTTTCTTGTAGACAAGTTTGAAATTATACTTTTGCAATGTCAGCATCCTGCGTTGCAGTCAGGCTGGAGTTGAATGCATAGGTTTTCTCAAGATAGTGATTAAAGGTTGGTGGTCTGTTTTGATCTGGATAGGTGGTCTTCTCTTTCGGCTGTTCCCGTTAGGGGTCGCCATAGCAAATCATCTGTTTCCATTTCTTCCTGTCCTCTGCATCTTGCTCTGTCACACCAACCACCTGCATGTCCTTTCTCACCACATCCATAAACCTTATCTTAGGCCTTCCTCTTTTCCCCTTACCTGGCAGCTCCATCCTTAGCATCCTTTTCCCTGTATACCCAGCATCCCTCCTCAGCACATGTCCAAACCAACGTAATCTTGCCTTTCTGACTTTGTCTCCAAACCGCCCAACCAGAGCTGACCCTCTAATATACTGATTCCTAATCCTGTCCATCCTTGTCACACCCATTACAAATCTTAACATCTTTAACTCTGCCACTTCCATCTCTGACTCCTGCCTTTTTGTCAATGCCATACATGTCTTGCAAACATTCCCTTTCACTCTTACTGGTATCCGTCTGTCACAAATCCCTCCTGACACTCTTCTAAACCCATTCCACTCTGCCTGTACTCTCTTCTTCATCTCTCTTACACACTCACCATTGCTCTGAACTGTTGATCCCAAGTACTTAAACTCATCCACCTTCGCCAACTTTACTCCCTGCATCCTCACCATTCCTCTATCCTCCCTCTCATTCACACACATATATTTTGTCTTATTCCTGCTGACCTTCATTCCTCTCCTCTCTATAGCATATCTCCACCTCTCCAAGGTCTCCTCAACCTGGTTCCTACTCTCACTACAGATCACAACGTCACCTGCAAACATCATAGTCCGTGGGGCCTCCTGTCTGATCTCGTCTGTCAACCTGTCCATCACCATTGCAAATAAGAAAGGACTCAGATCTGATCCTTGATGTAATCCCACCTCCACCTTAAATGCATCTGTCACTCCCACTGCAGACCTCACCACTGTCACACTACCCTTGTACATATCCTGTACCACTCTTACATACTTCCCTGCCACTCCCGACTTCCTCATACAATACCACAACTCTTCTTTAGGCACCGTATCATATGCTTTCTCCATGTCCACAAAGGCACAATGCAACTCCTTTTGACCTTCTCTATATTTCACCATCAACACTCTCAGAGCAAACATTGCATCTGTAGTGGTCTTTCCTGGCATGGAACCATACTGCTGATCACTAATCATCACCTTTCTTCTTAACCTATCTGCATCCGGATCTGGGTAAGTCTACCATAAACATAATCATGGAACTTCAAACATGCAAAAAAAATTGCCAGTAGCTCTTTCTCAATCTGGTCATATTTCAGTTTGGGTAAGAGTTCTCGATGCATAGGCAAGAAGGTGACCTTCTTGTAGGATGACTGCACCAAGACCAAATTTCGAAGCATCAGTGGAAAGTGCAACTGGCATGTGAACATCATAGTATCAGAGTTGGTGGACTAGCAATTCTCTGTTTCAGGACATCAAATACTGTTTGGTGTTGCTCTAACCAAGACCAGCATCCATCTTTACATGTCAGCTCTCTGAGTAGTGCTGATAGTTGGCTCAAATCTGGAATGAACTTGCCTAGGTAGATAAACATGTCAAGAAAACGTTGCAGGGCGTGAACATTGTCTGGAGCTGGCATCTCGAGAATGGCTGTTTGCTTTGAAAAGTCTTGGCCGTAGGCCTGAACTAGTAAATAAATGACCACCATAAGTAACTTCTTGTAGCCTAAATTTGCATTTCTGTGGATTGATCTTAAAGATTCACTTAGCGTGCCCTTTCTAGAACTTTTCTGAGGTTTCTGTCATACTCATCTTCATCATGAACTCCCACTAGTATGTTGTCTACTATAATAGCACAAGGATACTGTAGATGAACAGGTGCATTGTACCTTTAAAAAGCATTTCCAAGATCTGTGTGTGCATATAATACCAAGCACGTCTTAGCTTCAGTGCCATTTTGAAGGTGCAGCCAGAATGTTAACATCTATGTGCATGAGAGCTAGTTTGTTTATAAGTTAAAGTTACTTAACCTCATTTATGATGTTTGCATACAATAAAGCTGCTTGAACAAAAACCCATGATGCTCGCTTGTTTTATCCTGACATGGTGAGAGACAGATACCCAGAAACATTTTGCTCCATTGCAGATTGAAAGACTTCACTTGCAAAATTTATCCCAAATGGCATTCTTAAAAATCTGTATCTGCCAAATGGAGTACTGAACGTAGTGAGCAATGAGGATTTTTTTGTCAAGCTGAATTTGCCAAAATGAACTTTTTGCATCTAAGACAGAAAAAATGGTGATATTTGTTATCAAGGCTGAGATTTCTTCGACTGTGCGCATTGGGTGATGAGGTCTTTTTAGTGCTCTATTCAAATCTCATGGATAAATACATATTCTGATGTCACCTGAGCTTTTCTTATGAGCTACTACCATGGAAGATACCCATTCAGTTAGAGTTTCAACTAGACAAATCACACCTTGCCGCACCATTTTATCTAACTCAGTTTTGACTCGGTCCTGCATGGATATTGGAACTTTTCATGCTGGCCTGATAACTGGACTGTGATGTCCTTCAAGAATGCAACTGCAGTCATAACATATGGGTTGTCCTGCCTCAGGCAGCCCTCGGTCGGCCAGATTCCAAAGTCTGGGTCTGGCGTTGGCTGGTGTCGCCTCCTCTCCGACGTCAGAATGGCTGGAGTATAAAGGCATCGGCTGACGCCATCTTCTTCAGTCTTTCTTGCCGCGCGGTGCCCGAAGCAGAAGCAGTTTGCAAGTGCCGGTCGGTCAGCTCCTGTGTTTTCAGTACCGAAGTCATCTAAAAACTAAGTACCCCATTGGGGAACATTTTTTCTTGCCTCAGCCGATGTCAGAACAAATTAAGAAAGTTAATAATTGTTTATCTTGTGGTAAACAAATACCTCATAAGGACTTCCATTCTTACTGTCTTCCTTGCCTGGGCCCAGACCACGACGTCTCGGCGTGTGCTTGCTTTAATAAGCACACTCTCAGGCGCCGGGCAGAATTTGCCGAAGACTTTTTCGGCGAATCTTTCGCGTATATCATGCCGTCGGATCAACCGACAACTCATTCTACCAAAAAACGCAAGGACCGGGACCGACATCCTCGGCCCGCGCCCTCCACCGATGCAGCTCCTAAACCCTCTGCTAGTGTTTCAGTCCCTTCGGAAGCGGTAATTCAACCGCTCCAGGCCGACGACACAGCGTTAACACGTCCTTCAGTTTCGGAGACTACTCCGGTGCCGGTTGTTGATTTTCCTCCGGAAACCGAAGTTCTTGATCTACCCGACACCATTCCTGTAGATAAGGTTACTCCTGCACGTGGGGCTGCTAGGCCTCCTGTTTCCATGTCCATCAAGGCCTTTGCACGTGCTAAGGCCACCAGCCAGGCCAAGGCCCATCCTAAACCTGCTTCCCAGGCCCCTTCTTCTGATAAACAGATCATGTCTCTTGCTGTAGATCTTATTTCTCTTATCAGGGGGTCTCAGCCTCACCCAGACAGAGGTTCTCAGCCACCTGCAGAGAAAAGGCCCAGAACTGAGCAGACTGACAACCTCTCTTCAGATGAAGCCTCTGGGGATTCTGAGCATTCAGATACCCAAGAAGAATCCTTCCAGGCCTATGAGGATTCGGATGCAGAGGAAGCAATTCCCTCTGCCTCTCCTCCAGAGGATTTCTCATTTGGTGAAGTCCTACACTCTATGAGGGAACATTTTAAATGGCAGGGTCAGGAATTCTCTGATTCCAGGAAAAGACTACGAACCTTCCTTAAGCTTTCCCAGCACAGACCTTTAGCTATTCCTCCAGTTATGGATGTTTTGGATGATGTTTTCTCCGACTCCAGTGCTAACCCTGATTCTCTCCCCCCTGCTCCTGTCAAGCCAGACAGATTTTATAGGGTCCCTGACACTCACAAACATCTCTTTAAGGCCCACTCTGTGGATCTAGAAACTATTTCACAGGGCCCCAAGGGAGTGGCTACTTCCACTGCCAAGAATCCACTGCCAGCGGATAGGGAAGCTAGGTCCCTGGAGAGATGGGGTAAAAAAGTTTATACCTCTACCACCCTAGCCATGAGGTCACTTAATTGCCTTTTTCATATGTTTCAGTACCAGGATTTTTTACTGGATGATTTACAGAAAAAATTAGCCTCTCCTGAGCCTATTGATTGAAAGGCATTGCAGGATCTAATACATAACACTCAGCAGGTTAACAATCATTTTCTTCAGTGTGGTTATGATGCATTGGAGGCTTCATGTAGGGCAAATATGACTGGGGCTGTGATACGTAGACATGCTTGGTTAAAAGATCAGCCACTGCCAGACCATGTTAAAGTAAAGTTACTTGATGCACCTCTGGAAAAACAGAAGCTTTTTGGTGCTAATGCACAAAATGTGTTGAAGTCCATTGAGGAAAAAGCAAAGTCAGTACAGACAGTCAAGGATTTCCTCCAGGTTCAGCCACCCAGATTCAGCAGAAACTGGCCTTCAAAGATATGGTCCTTCCCAGACTCTGACAAGTTTCAAAGGGGAAAAAGCAGGCGTGCCCGAGGTAGAGGGCAATACCGAGGCTCCTACAGGGGCCGCCAATGGCAACCTCCAAATCAAAGAAGTGGCGCAGGCAGCCCAGCTGCACCACAAGGACAATCACAATGACTTGACTTTCATACCGCCTACAAAGGCTCAAAGAGAAGCACCTTTGGGCGGAAAATTATCCTTATTCTCAAAAAACTGGCATATCTTAACCAAGGACAACTGGATTCTGGATTTAATAGACAAGGGTTACAGATTCCACTTCCATACTTTACCAATAAGGCAAGGCATGCCAAACCTGCCACATCATCATAGGGCAGAGGCACTCATTCAAGTTTCAAAGCTGTTAAGTATAAAAGCAATAGAAAAGGTTCCTCCTCACAAACAAGGCCAGGGATTTTATTCAAGACTGTTCCTTGTTCCAAGAAAAGAAAACAAATGGAGGCCTATACTGGACTTGTCTACTCTAGATACTTTTCTCATTGTGCCAAAGTTCAAAATGCTGACGTTGCAGCAACTCCTTCCCATGCTGGGCAAGGGATCTTGGCTGGTCACTCTGGACCTCAAGGAGGCATACCTGCATGTCCCAGTCAGACAAAGCTGCAGAAGATACCTCAGATTTCTTGCAGGGACAGAGCATTATCAATTCTCAGCATTGCCGTTTGGCTTATCTACTGCGCCCAGAGTGTTCACGAAATGCCTGGCATAAGTAGTGGCACACTGCAGACTCCAGGGGATTCAAATATACCCCTACCTGGACGACTGCCTCATACAAGCAGACAACAAACAAACCTTAATAGCAAACTTGGACTATGTCATTCAATTACTGCAGGCCTTGGGATACACAGTCAACATTCAGAAATCAAGACTACTGCCATCCCAACAGATTATTTTCCTAGGAGCCAAACTGGACACAGAAACACAAATGGCCTACCTCACAGAGGAAAAACAACAGCAGTTACCAGAGTACTTCAAAGGCCTAGCAAAGCTCTCCCAGCTGACTGCAAGGAAAATCCTGCAGGCCCTGGGGTTCATGGCATATTGCATTCTTCTGATACCCTTGGCAAGACTTCATATGAGAAAGCTGCAATGGTACTTAAAAAGCTTATGGTCCCAACACAGCCAAAGCCTAGAGGACGTAATCCCACTCATTCCATGTCTGCAAAAAGAATTTTTGTGGTGGGCTCAAGCAAGTCAGTTAAACAAAGGCATGTCTTTCAACAGACCTCAAGTAGGCCAAATGATTACAACAGACGCCTCAGATCATGGATGGGGGGCGCACATGGACGGCAGATGCATTCAAGGTCAATGGACACCAAGAGAAAGACATCTACACATAAACCAAAAAGAGATGTTGGCAGTGATACATGCAATCGAGACTTTTGAAAAATCACTACAACAAGGACATTTGCTAATAAGGACAGACAACACCACGGTCATGTGGTATATAAACAAGCAGGGAGGCACTCATTCTTATCCCCTCTGCAGACTAACAATGATTCTCTGGGAAAAATCCCTGAGTCTGAAGATACATTTACAATCCCAGTTTGTGCCAGGCAAGGACAATGTGCTGGCAGACAAGCTGAGCAGAAATTTCTTGGATCCACACGAATGGATGCTAAATCCTCACATTTTCTCACAAATAACAAAGACATGGGGAAGACCGGACATAGATCTCTTTGCTTCTCACATGAATCATCACCTGGAAAAGTTCTGTACAAGGACCCACCATCCTCTAGCCTGGAAAACGGATGCTCTCTCCTTCAGCTGGAATTCTCTAAAAATGTATGCATTCCCTCCTCTACCACTGCTGACCAAGGTGATACTGAAGATCAAAGCAGAACAACCAACAGGCATTTTGATAGCTCCAGACTGGCCAAGGCAGCACTGGTACCCATTGCTGTTGAGCATAACTCGGACCAAACCGTGGCCTCTGCCCCTATGGCCTCTGCTTCTAACACAACACAATTACAGGACTGTTCATCAAAGCCTGAAAACATTACATCTGACAGCCTGGAGGTTACCATAGCTCCTTCCACTATCTCTCTTTTCAAAAAAGTTCAGGAGATCTTACTGGAAGCATGCAGACCTTCCACCAGAAAAACCTATTCAGCCAAGTGGAAGAGATTCAGCATCTGGAATGCCAACAGGGGTCAGGATGCAACAGTACTGAGTATACATCAGATATTGGAATACTTGGCAGAAATGTTTCATACTGGTCTCTCATATTCTTCCATAAAGATTCACGCCTCAGCAATCTCAGCAAAATACAATTGTGATCCACCAGTGTTTTCACATCCTTTGCTAAGACAGTTCCTAAGAGGGATAAAGAATATCAAACCTCCCAGAAAACAGCCAGTACCTGCATGGGACCTCAATTTCATTTTGGAAAAACTAACTCTTCCTCCCTTTGAGCCAACAGCAACTTCAGAAATGCAATTTCTATCATGGAAAACAGTTTTTCTATTGCCAGTCACATCAGCAAGAAGAGTCTTGGAGATACAGGCACTCATGGCAGTACCTCCTTTCCTCATTTTTCATCAGGACAGAGTCTCTCTAAGAACCAATCCTTCATTCATGCCAAAAGTAATTTCCAGGGTGTCTCTAAATCAAGCTATACACCTGCCTACTTTCTTCCCCAATCCTCAAAACAAGGGGGAAAAACTACTGCATACTTTGGACATACACAGGCAACTACGGTACTACTTGGACAGAACTAAGGCCACCAGGAAGGCTGACCAACTATTTGTAGCCTATGCTGCTGGAGTACAAGGAAAAGCAATCTCCAAACAAACAATTTCAAAATGGATTGGACACTGCATCAGATTCTGCTATTTTTTCCATGGAAAAGGTGTGCCAGCCAATATTAGGCCACATTCCACCAGAGCTATAGCCACATCCACAGCTTTCCTAAGAGGAGTGGCTACAAAGGACATTATAGAGGCTGCTACATGGAGCTCCGTGCATACATTTACCAAGCACTACAACCTGCCTTTATACTCCAGATCCCGAGCAGGCTTTGCATCGGCAGTCCTGCAGGGCATTTTAGCTACACCATCCCTTTCTTAGTTCCATCCACCCCCAGCTTGGCTATGGTATTCAACCCATATGTTATGACTGCAGTTGCATTCTTGAAGGACATAGTACAGTTTTGTACCTACCATAAATGTAGATGTCCGATAGATATGCAACTGCAGTCGGATTTTCCCACCCTCCTACCCCTCTGCAACTTTCTTTATGGGTCCACTACCCCTATTTCTATTAGCTGGGGGTATCTCCTATGCTGTATCTGTTTATTACTGTTGTGCATGTTTGGAATTGTTTATCCATTCACCAAATTTAGCCTTCCTAGGAGGGCACCTGGCATCTGGGGCAAGAAACACTGAAGAAGATGGCGTCGGCCGATGCCTTTATACTCCAGCCGTTCTGACGTCGGAGAGGAGGTGACACCAGCCGATGCCGGACCCAGACTTTGGAATCCGGCTGACCGAGGGCTGCCTGAGGCAGGACAACCCATATGTTATGACTGCAGTTGCATATCTATCGGACATCTACATTTATGGTAGGTACAAAGCTGTACTTTCTCATTGCTTTGTTTCTCATTAACTTTAAACCATGGGTCTAACCTTTCCCTTTCCATCTCTCTTCACTCCTTCTAACCCCTCTTGCATCAGGTTATTTGTGTATCCCCTTTGTACCATATGGTTCTGTAAACACGTAAACACTCTAGCTCTTTTTCAGAGCTGGCTTCTTCTGTGCATAGTCTCGATGTACGTAAACCCTGTCCCACTACTATGTTTTTAAAAGTACGTCTAGGGTGCATACTTGAAAATTCTAGATAGTGATTGCTCCAACAATTTTTCTTATATAGAGAGGCTGACATGCCAGTCCCTACATCATTGGTTATTCTTACATCCAAAAACTCTATAGATTTAAAATCACTTTTTACTGTAAACCTTAGAAAATCAGTGGTTGTCTATAGATGCTTAACAAACCTTGCCAGTTCATTCTCACTACATTGCCATAAAATATAAACATCATTCACAAATCGAACAAAATGCAGTAAGTGGTCACTCCACCATTGGTCATTAATAAGGACATTTGTTTCTTCCTAGTACGCCAACACTAGGTTGGCGTATGAGTTTGCACAGGGTGTGCCCATGGCCACACCCTGTCTCTACCTATAGTATGTACCATTACACATAAATACATTATTTTCAAGTATGAGCTGTATAACTTCCAGAATTAACTGGTTTGTTCTCCCATCAAACACTTTCTTTACTTTTAGTACTTCCCTGATGGCATTTAAGCCATAGTCATTACTAATAACAGTGAAAAGGTTATTGACATCAAGAGTGACCATTAATACATTGGTCACTGTTTTGTTTTATACATCCTCCAGTAACATATTCAAAATATGTCTTTGTGTCTTTTAATATTCGTGGGTAGCACTGCATCACTGTTTTCAATTTAGTTTCCACCCATATGGATAAGTGTTCTGTTATCCACCCCCTACCTGAGACTATGTTATCGGAGGTTGTAGAAAAGAAAGAAAGTGATGGGAGAACAAATCTAGAGACAAACACTGATTTTCTAAGGTTTACAGTAAAAAGTGATTTTAAATCTGTAGACTTTTTGGATGTAAGAATAACCAGTGATGTAGGTACTGGCATGTCAACTTCTCTATATAAGAAAAATTGTTGGAGCAATCACTATATAGAATTTTCAAGTATGCATCCTAGACGTACTTTTAAAAACATACTAGTGGGACAGGGTTTAAGTACATCGAGACTATGCACAGAAGAAGCCAATTTTGAAAAAGAGCTGGAGAGTTTACAGAACCATATGGTAAAAATGGGCTACACAAATAACTTGATGCAAGAGGGGTTAGAAGTAGTGAAGAGAGATTGAAAGGGAAAGGCTAGACCATGGTTTAAAGTTAATGAGACACAAAGCCATGAGAACAACACAATGACACAAAATAATAACATAGAAAGAAGCAATAAAAATTGGCTTATGTTACAATACAGCAATAATATTAATGGGGTCTGTGAAATAATTAAACAAAACTGGAAAATCTTAAGTGAGGATAGATTCTAAAATATAGTGGACAAAGAACCAAGATTTGGTTTTAGATGCAACAGTAATCTGAAATATATGTTGTGTAGAGAACCAGGAATGAGAAATAAAAACAAAACTATGTTAACATCAGATAGAGCAGGTACTTTTCCTTGCAGGCATTGCAAGACATGCTTCATGATTAGTGTTAAGAAATCTTTGTTCACCCCATAAATAAAAAGGAATATATATTTAAGTTATATGCAGACTGCCATACGGAGAATGTGGTATATATAGCGATGTGTCAGTCATGCCCCAGTTACTATGTAGGGAAAACTAATTGTAAATTGAAAATCAGAATACATCATCTGTACAGCATTAGACAGAAAGATGAACGAAATGCTCTGTGTGTGCATACTTCCAAGAATCCAACACACACTTTAAGTTCATGGTTATACAGGTTATTCATGTAAGTGTGGGGGGGGGGGGGCATAGTGAATGTCACTGAATGTAATGAGCTACACTGGATTATAAAACTAGCAGCAAACCATCCTACAGGGTTGAATACATGTACACCTTTAAAACCAGCCCTAAGGAAAAGGAGGGCAGTGAGATGATTGGTAGTTCTGTTTTTAAATGTATTTAAATAGGTTCATGAAAGCTGTTTCATTGTCTGATGAAGGGTTATCCCGAAAGCGCTCACAGTTTTATCACTATTTTACCTGTTTTTATGGAATAAAAGTGTGCACAGCCTGTTTGGACTCGACTGTCTTTGGGATGTGGGAGGAAACCAGAGCACCCAGAGGAAACCCATGCGACCACAGGGAGGACATGCAGACTCCGCACAGAAGGCACTCCAGCCGAGGATAGAACCGGAGAACCCCCTGCTGTGTGGCGACAATGCTAACCACTGGACCACCACATAATAAAAACACAAGACAATACTCATTCATTCAACACAGTGACTATGGAGAGTTCAGAAATCATAGGATAGTCTCACATAAATATAGAAAACAGCTAGACTAATCTTACTATTTCTATGTGTCTGTAAGAGAAATACTAAGATCTAAGATCCTACTTACAGAGCAAAGCACATGGTGCTGCCATCCTTCTTTGGCACCAGCACCACTGGGGAGGCCCAGGGACTGTTGGACTCCTGAATTACCTTTAGCTCCAAGATTCCCTGTATCTCCTCCCTCAGTCTCTGCTTAACTCTCTCAGCCACCCTATAAGGGGCCTGACTAATAGGCCTTTGGGGTCCTGTATCCACCTGATGCTGTACCAGTTGGCTGCACCCTGGTTTTGCAGCAAACATGTCCCCAAACTTCTGTAATACTGCTCATATTTCTCGAACCTGGAAAGGGGATAGCTGCTGGGACATTGCTACCCCTTCCACTGAGACATCAGTCCGAGCCTCAATGAGGAGATCATTCACCAGATCCCCCTCAGGCACCTCATGCAGTCCACTGCAAATACTCAGCACAAGGACCTCCCTATCATGGTGAGGTTTCATCACGTTAACATACTACAATTCATGCCCCTGCCTTCTGCCTAGCAGTTCTACCATGAAGATAACATCACTGACCTTCCTTACTACCTTGTAGGGTCCCTCCCAAGCTGCCTGCAGCTTGTTGTGTGCGACAGGAATGAGAACCATTACCTGCTGCCCTACAGCATTCTCTCTAGCTTGAGCATTCCTGTCATATCAGACCTTTTTCTGTTGTTGGGCTTCTGCCAGGTTCTCCTGGGACAAACCCATGAGTTTTCCTGCACCTTGTCCTGAGGTTTAGGACATATACCACAACAGACTCCATGTGAGAGTCACACTCACCCTCCCACTCATCTCAAATAAAATCTAGAGGCCACCTCACCCTACGCCCATACAGCAACTCAAAGGCTGAAAAACCTGTGGATTCCTGGGGAACCTGTCTGTAAGCAAACAGATGGGACAAATATTTGTCACAGTCCCTCTTAAACTTGTCTGCAAATACCTGTAGCATAGACTTGAGTGTAGAGTTTGACCTCTCAAGAAGACCATTAGTCTGGGGATGGTAGGCGGTGGTCTTTAGGTGCTTTACCCCACAGTACTTCCACAGACAAGCCAGCAGGTCTGACATGAAATTGGCACCTCTGTCAGTCAGTATTTCTTTTGGAAAACCTACTCTGCTGAAACTCTCTAACAGAGCATTTGCCACTTTTTCCGCCTCAATGGAAGACAAAGCCACTGCCTCATGGTATATTGTAGCATAGTCTACTACTAGTAGGATATATTTTTTCCCTGTGGAACTTGGGGTACACATAGGCCCCACAATATCCATAGCTACCCTCTGAAATGGCTCCTCAATCACAGGCAAAGGCATCAAAGGAGCTTTCACCTTGTCTCCTGCCTTGCCTACTTTTTGGTACTGCTCACAGGTCCTGCAGCCCCCTGTTACATCTCTGGAAATCCCAGGCCAATAAAAGTTCTGCATAATACATCTCTTTGTACATTTTATGCCCATATGACCTGCAAAGGGAATATCATGAGCTATGGCTAGAAATGCCAGATGGTAGGCTCTAGGTACTACCAACTGCTGTATCCTCTCACCTTCTAGCTCTCCCTCAGGGGTCCACTCTCTATACAGTAACCCTTTGTCCCAGTATACTGATTCCCCCCTTCTCTTGTGACTCAGGTGCCTCACCAGCTCCCTCTCTCAGGCCTTGTAATGTAGGGTCTGAGAGCTGAGCCTGTCTCAACTCTGTTCGTAACCCTTCCAAGCTCCCCTTCCACAGGAAGTCTGGCATCCTCTGACAGTGGTGCCTCACTGTCAGCCTGGGTACTACTACTCATCTCTACCTTTGCAGTCACTCTGTCCAAGGGAACATCAGCACCCACAAGCAGCTGTAGCTCACCTTCAGTCTCACTGCTACAGGGTAGCTCCCCTCTGAAGTAAACACCTCACCAGTCCTGGCTGCAAGTATGCGGTCTGTCTAGGTCTCCCCCAAAGTACCAGACCTACATGCTTGTCTCCAAGCCTGACTGCGTGCAACTGCATAAACGCATGGTACTGCCTCAGCAAAATCCTTCCCTGTCCAGGACATCTGCAGGATGGTAGTTTGGTACCCCTGTTGTCTCAAGACAACCTACTATTGGCATAATTACCATTCCCACTTAATGGCTCCCTCACCTTTTGTTCTCCACCTTGCCTCTGTGGACATCTATATGTCACATGGCCCCACTGGTTGCATTCAAAACATTTAACCCTAGGTCCTGGAAGTGTACCGGGACTAGTGGCTTCCCCTGCTACTGCCAGATTCTGTTGGGGCAGTCTGTGCTACCCACCCTTAGACCCATGAGCAGCACTGGGGGTCCCTTTCCTGTGCAGGGATGCTCTGCTTGCTAGGTATAGGTCTCTTTTTCTTCCCCAACTCATCTGAAGTAGCACATTGTCTATCAGCTAACCAGATCATCATGTCCTCAGGCAAAGGGCTAAGGGCTTGTTCCCTCACCAGAAGGTCTGCCACCCTTTCATCCACTCACCCACCTATAAGTGCTCAGTTCAGCAACATATTCAAACACACTTTCATCTGCCTTGCGTCTGTGCTCACAAAACTTTTTCCTATAAGCTTCAGGTGTTAGCTTAAAAAATTCTAGCAAACAATTCTGTACAACAATTATAATTTAAGAAGTCATTGTCAGACAGTTTGGACAAAATAGTTACAGCTTTACCTTGGGGTAAGGGGGTTAGGAACTGTACCCAGAGGCTTTGGTCAACATACTGTTTACATATCCTCTCAAACATATGAGTAAACTATCAGAATTATTCCCCTGTGTAAATCGTGGAAGAAATTTACTGACCTTTGTTGCCTCTGGGGTTCGGTTACTCCCTTCCCCATTGCCTCCATGACTCTGCGAAGAGTCAGCATCTCCTTTTCATGTTGCCTCTGCCTCTCCTTCTTCTCAGCTTCCAGGCGTAGTAGTTTGTCATTTTCCTCTCTCTGTAGATGCCTCAGTCTCTCTGCTGCTTCTGTTTCCAAACGCTTGGCCTCCAACTCAAGTCTCTTTAGCTCCAGATGGATTTTTAAGTCCTCTGTAGAAAGGTTGAGCTGTCCATTTTCTGAGTGTTGTACATGTCCGTGGCCAGTCTGATCGTGCTCCTGGTTGCTATTTTCTTATGCAGCTGTGACCAGAGCTGCAGTCATGTCTGCTTTAGTCCAGTGTCCATGCACCAGTCCTTTAGCCTGGCACATCTCAGCCAACTGGCTCCTTGTCAACTTGCCATACTCCTCTGCTGACATGCTTGCCTGCTCTCCCTAACTAACTAAGCTAACAAAAGAAGTAAAACAATTGTGATCTAAACTCTGAATGTTCACTGCGTGGCCAATTTAAAGTACAAAAACACCTTCAGTGATCACTGTACACAAGCTACAGCAACTCAATGTCCACACCACTACAAGCCAATTAATATGTGATGTGGCTAACTCACCACTATCAAACAATTAATATTTGATGTGGTTATCTCACCACTGCCAAACAATTAATATGTGATGCCCATGCACTGGCCCAGTAATCAAGGAGCCTCAGTCCTCACCACTAACACCAGTGAGAGGCGTCCACATTAGGATGATGACAAGTACACGCACAGTAAAGTACAATTTCTCGTAAGCGCACACAGAAATCATAGTCAGTCTGGGGCTGGTTTCTTCCTCTCTCTCCAGATCCCCAATAAGACACCCCAATGGCATAGCTATAGGGTTCAGATCTCAGCCGAGTGGTTAGGCCAAAACCTCCAGCACCCTCTCTGTACAACCAGTGCTTTGTATCCCTCCCCAAGTAGCTGACACACTTTGAGATTTGAGTTATATACAAGCACACAAAAACTCCTGGGGAAGCTGGAACAGGTTCTCCAGCTATGTCCCCTTCTGCCCAGACTATACGGTAGTACCGGCTGCCACCAACCACTACTGTCAGCTACTATAAAGGCCCTTACCAAAGGGTATCCAGTTGTACAGTGCAATGTCATTATTATCCAATTGGTAAGTGTGACTAAGACTGGGAGGCTATTTAGGAGTGGCTTGTACAGTATCACCAAATACATGCAAGTATGCTAAGAGTTTAAATTATCTCTACACAAAACAGCCACAATTGAAACATTTAAAAATATTTAATGGTAAATAGTAAGAGCACAAGACAATACTCATTAATTCAACAGAGTGACAATAGAGAGTTCAGAAATCACAGGAAATACTTTAAAACAACACATCTCACATAAATATAGAAAACAGACTAGTCTTACTATTTCTATCTGTGTCTAGGAGAAATACTAAGAGCAAAGCAAGTGCTGGTGAGTTGTTGTCAGATTCAGAACAAAATACAAAATGCAAAATCTTTCTCTCTGAGAAAGTCTTAAATTGATAATACACATTACTGCTGAGTCATTTCAGTCATTTCAGATTACATCATTCTTGACACTTCTGCTTAAATTTCCCAGGCTCACATATGCCAGGAAGCCACAACAATAAAAGACATTTACATGTGAAACCTAGTAATTATCTCTGTCTTAGGACAATAGAAAGAATTTCCTGGCCCAGACGTCCTGTCTCCGAGCTTGAGATCACACACAGTTGCAAAATCTTTCTTTCTGAGAAAGTCTTAAATTGATAATACACATTACTGCTGAGTCATTTCAGATTACATCATTCTTGACACTTCTGCTTAAGTTTCCCAGGCTCACATATGCCAGGAAGCCACAACAATAAAAGACATTTACATGTGAAACCTACTAATTATCTCTGTCTTAGGACAATAGAAAGAATTTCCTGGCCCAGATGTCCTGTCTCTGAGCTTGAGATCACACACAGTTGTAAAATGCTTTTCTTGTCAGCTTTCTTCCAGCAGGGTGCACTGTGGTTACATTTTTAAAGCTTAGCACATAACACAGTTTTATTACACTTGTGAAACCAGCCTGTGGATCATACTAATATTTACAGTGACATAGAATTATTTACAAAATTCTATCAGGCTTGGCTGGCAGCCCCTCAGTTTTTTCTGGCCTCTAGGTTGCAGTCATCTCCAAATGTAGTCAGCTGTAAACTTTCAGCATTTGCTTCCACTTCAGAGAGGTAGATACTAAAAAGGAACTGGCCCAGTACCGAACCCTTGGTTGAGGTGACCTCACCTATTTTGACCTCCTGGATTCTATCAGTGAGCCAGTTGGCTATCAAGCAAGTAATAAAAATGTATCTGATGTTGTCCTTTTCATTATTCCTCAACATATAGGTTTTGATCCTTTCCTCAGATATGACTCTGCCACTTATTCCAAACTTGGGAACCAGCTCTGCTCCTCCTTCTAACCATAATGCACTATCACATCCCCAAAGCCTCAGAGCTCATTTGCCACCATAGCAAACATACACAGGTTTTTCTTAGCTCTAGAGTGATCATTGGGTTTGTGAGTGATTAAAACATTATTATATTGCTTTTCTAGACTACATATCCTCTACTGCCTAAATATCCTCCCCTTTTATCTGCATATTACTAGTTTACAATTGTAGTGTTAATCCTTTTTCACTCATACCCAATTTACCTTTATAATAAGGGTACTTCTGATTTACCATTGTTGGTAACTAATCTTTTCCTGTTTTTCTGGTATTTGTATAAAAAAGACTTACTGTTCTTTCTCTTCATAATTTTATTTTGCTGTTTGAGAGACACTAAATTGTGATTTCATGCTGTGGGTGTTTTTCTGTCACTATTAGAGAAACCCACAGGTTTCCAAAAGTGCACTTCTTGTTGGGCATAAGATTCTGAATTCAGATGCCCCCAAGGAGTGTGTGTATTGTCTAGGGGCTGAACATTTAGAGACTGCAGGTAAGATATGCTCTACCTTTAATCCTATGGCCTTAGCGGATCTTCTTAAACTTTATTTTTAAAGAACTTCTGCCTTCTACTTGTACTTCAGGGGCTCATCCCCCTCCAAACATAGGAAATCTGCTCATTTGGAGCATAAAAACACCCCCCAGAAGTCCCCCAGGTCTTCCTTGGAGCCTCCCACAAAATCAGAAAAGTTGTCGGATCCTACGTGCTTGGATCCTAAGGCTCAGCCATTGGATCCAAAGACTTCAGATCCTAGACTTTCTACAGGTGTCATAACCATTAGTCCAACGACTATACCCTTGGATCCTAAGCAAGGTTCTTTGTATAGGAGCACTACTCAGGAGTACTCCATTAAACCATTTTCTCCTTCCTGGCCTTCGAGATTGCTTCAGACATCCAAGAAACACTGTAGGCCACCTTCCACTTCCTCCTCTAGATCATCCAGGAGCTTGTCAGAAGCGGATGTGGATAGGATGATGCATAGCTTTCTCAGAGCTCAGATCCAGATGGGTGTATTACAAGCTCTGTCCTCTACTGATCCGTGAGCAAACCTTCAATTTCTGCAGCCATATTTTCTCCTCCTCCAATCTGTCCTATAATTTTTGAGTCCCAGGATCTGAGATCCCCGAGGGGTTGGGTGTTGTATCCGAGGAAAGCTTCTTCCTCTACTCCGATGATTTCCTTGACCAATTCTGCTCAGATGCTGTCAGATCAGAATGAGTTTCAGAGTCATAGTGTTGGTATTGGGTCCGAGGGGATGGGTTCAGCTTCAAATTTGTCAGATCCGTACCTTCCTCTCGGAGCCTCAGCAGTTGACAGTTTGGATTATATTCTGCCCCCGAGGCTCAGATCTACGGAGGTTCTGGGTCTGCTTTACTTGAGTTTCAGCTCTGAGAATGCAGATTGGGGTTTCCCCATATCCGTATGTCTGTGAGATAGTAGAAAGGGTTTTTTCTCTCCATGTTTCGGATTCAGTTCCCTTCCCCCCATCAGATTCTAGCTCTGAGTTGCACAGACCTGTTCCACAGGGACAACCATAATCAATAAGTGTCCAGCCAGTTCATGTGGAGGAACTCCCCTTCTCTTCCAAGACTTCACCTCAGCATCCCACAGTGGAGGTTCACTGGAAGAGAATATGTAAAAGGAGACACATTGATGCACATTTGGAGGAGCTCTCAGAAGATGCCAATTTTGATGAAGGGGGGGGGTCCCCCAGGTCACCAGTTGATGACATCTCCTTTGGAGATACCTTAGAGATACTAAAACAGGAAGGTGATTGGTCTTCCCATAACCCCTCACTAGAAGAATCTGTACTTTTGGAGGCTTTTGGTTCCCCAGTTACGTCTTGGGGTTATTTCCACCACTGGACAAACTTACTGATTTAGTTGCCCTTCTGGCTTGGAAGGAGCCGGACACCATTGAACACATTCCAAAGAGACCCAACAAGTTTTTGACAACCCCCTCTGACAGACTACACTGGAGCAAAGGAGTCCCGGTAGATGCTGTGGTGGTGGTGGTGGCAGCCACCAAGAAGGAACTAGCAGAACAGAGCTCTAATGTCCATCCGCCTAACATGGAGTCTAGAGAGCTGGGCAGGGTTCGGAAAGTGAGTTTTCACCTTGTCAACCTTTACCGTGAAGTCATTTAATTATCTGGCACTTTTCACTCAACTTCAGAGAAATTTGACTAAGGAACTTTCAAATATTCTCTCAGCGTCCATGTCTGCTGAGGAGTTCAAAAGAACATCCTCTCAACTGGCCATTCATTTGTCCATATCCAAATTCAATGAGATTCATCTCTCACACAGCTGAAGGCACCTCACTCTCAAAAGCTGCTGGTTCCAGCATTGCCATAAGGAGACATGCCTGGAGGCAGCTTTGCGACTTCACAGAACCTTTTAAAACATATTTTATTAATGCCCCCTTTGATGGCAAGTCCCTGTTTGGGCCATCAGTGAAAGAGACACTGACCCACAGTGAATTGAAGGAAAGATTCTGTCTGCTATAATAATCACATTTTCTACACCTCAATGAAACTTTTCTAGGAATCAGAGAGGAGGCAAATCTCAGGGCCCTTTCCTAGAGCCATGCGGTTACAATTCCTTCAGAGGCAGAGGGGGAAATTCCAATGGTATACGTCTCCGTAGAGGCAGAGGAGGTCTGCCAAATCAGGGCTTTCAAGATTCTTTCATGGACAGGCCTTTCCAGTGCTCCTGAAGTGCTGCATGACTGTGCAACTCTGGAGGCAGTTGGGGTCGATTGTCTTTGCACCCAGATGCCTGGGCTAATATAATACAAGATACTTGGGTGCTAAGCATGATATCCAGGGTAATTACATACTGTTTTCCCTTCTTCCTCCTGCCAAAAGGAAGAAATTTCCCAACGTTCAACCCAATCAGAGGAAGATAGCAGCATAAGAGATCCTAAAGCTGCTAGACAAAAGTGTCAGCCAGAAGGTCCCTCCAGACCAGATAGGATTTGGAATTTATTCAGACTTCTTTTTTGTGCCAAAGTAAACAAGGTACCTGAGACCTGTTTTGGATCTAAGCAATTTAAATCAGTTTGTAAAGAAAGCAAAATTCTGAATTATCATGATCCAGTCCATTCTGGCATTTTTTTTGCAAGGAAGATTGGATGTGCTGTATAGATATTCAGGATGCATGCTATCATATCAAAATAGACAAGCAGTCCAGAAGACTTCTTTACTATTGGCTGAGAGCTAGTCATTACCAATTCCAAGCCCCAGCTTTTGGACTAACAAGGTGTTTCTAAATCTAGACGATTTGGCTTCTTACCACTTCCCCCAAGCATCTACTTCTACATGCCAGAGGCTATTTGTTTCAGATTTGCAGCTCTTTAGGCATAAGTCTTGCAAAGTCGAATATAAATCCAGTACAGAGTCTGGAGTTTATTGGCACCCTTCTAAAGAGTAAAGAACAAATAGAATCCGTACCTCAGCATCTTATCTCTGTGATAAGGACTCCGGTTCACTTTTTCTTTACTCACTCAGCTCCTCTGGCAAGGTCAGATCTGCAAGCATTAGGTTCCATGGTAGTGGTCATTCTATCACTTCTTTGGCACTTTTTTATATGGGCTCTACAACAGATGCTAGCTGTGCAATGGACCATTCTGTACCAATCTCTGTCCTATCTAGTCAGATCCACCCCAGTTTGCAGAAGACACATTGGTGGTTGCAATCCAATGATCTACATCTAGGCATGCCATTTGTTCTTCTAATTCCTATGGCCACAGTGACCACAGATGCTTCTCAGTTGGGGTGGGGGTGGGCATTTCTTGGAAGAATGGCCCAAGGCACATGGTCCCCCGTAAGAAACCAAGTTGCATAACAATGTCTTGGAGATGACAGTGGTCTTATTAGCATTGCAGGCCTTTCAAGATGCTCTTCCATTCAGGAGTGTTGCTGTTCAGACCAACAACATGTCTGTAGTCTGGTACATCAACAAACAAGGAGGAACTTCATCTTACTCCCCTTTGCAGAGAGAAAATGAGAATATGGAAAATAGCAATCTCTTCAGACCATTATCTAGCTGTGACTCACATTCCAGGGAAAATGAGCATGATGTCCTTCAAGAATGCAACTGCAGTCATAACATGTGGGTTGTCCTGCCTCAGGCAGCCCTCGGTCGGCCGGATTCCAAAGTCTGGGTCCGACGTCGGCTGATGTCGCATTTCTCTCCGATGTCAGAGCGGCTGGAGTACATAAGCATCAGCCGACGCCATTTTCTTCAGTCTTTCTTGCCGTGCGGTGCCCGAAGCAGAAGCAGTTCGCAAGTGCCGGTCGGTCAGCTCCTGTATTCTACGATACCGAAGTCATCAAAAAAGCTAAGTACCCCATTGGGGACCTTTTCTTGCCTCAGCCGATGTCAGAAATTACTGAAAAAGTTAACAATTGTCTTTTTGTGGTAAACAAATACCTCATAAGGATTTCCACTCTTACTGCCTCCCTTGCCTGGGCCCAGACCATGACGTCTCGGCCTGTGTAGCCTGTGCTCGCTTCAACAAGCGCACTCTCAGGCGCCGGGCGGAGTTCGCTGAAGATTTTTTCGGCGATAAATTTGCCCACACCATGCCGTCGGATCTTCCGACATCGCAAACTCCCAAAAAGCGAAAAGACCGGGACCGACATCCTCGGCCCGCGTCTACCACCGACTCCACGCCAAAACCTAGTGCGAGTGCTCCGGTTCCCTCTGAAACGGTCTCTCCGCCGCTCCGAACCGAAGACACTGCATTACCGACGACTCCGATTCCAGACATTACTCCAACGCCAGTTATAGACTTTCCTCCGGATACCGAAACCGAGGAAATGCCCGAGACCATTGCTGTAGACAAGGTCACTCCTGCGATGGAGCTGCCAGGCCTCCTATGGCCATGTCTATTAAGGCCTACACTAGGGCTAAGGCAGCCAGCAAAACAAAGCATATTACTTCTAAATCCTTACCTCAGCCGACTCCGGAGACACAAATTATGTCCATGGCTGCTGATTTAATTTCCATGATTAGAGGTTCACAGGCCCATCCTGAGAGAGCATCCCAGCCTCCTCCTGATAAAGGCCCGGGTTGAACCCTCTGACCCTACTCCTTCAGATGAAGACTCTGAGGGCTCTGTCCACTCTGATAGCCAGGAAGAGCTCTTCCAGACCTATGAGGACTCGGATGCAGAAGATTCCATCCCTTGGCCTCCCCTCCTGAGGATATTTCTTTTGGGGAAGTTCTGCACACCATGAGGGAACATTTCAAGTGGCAGGGTCAGGAATATTCTGATTCTAGGAAACGCCTTAGGACTTTCCTTAAGAAGCCTCAGCACAGGCCCTTAGCTATTCCTCCTGTACTTGATGTTCTGGATGATTTGTATTCTGACTCTAGTGCTACCCCTGATTCTCTTCCTCCTGCTCCAGCCAAGCCAGACAGGTATTACAGGGTCCCAGAAACTCATTCCCATTTATTCGGAGCCCATACTGCTGATTTGGAAACTATTTCACAGGGGCCTAAAGGAGATTCAGCCTCCACCTCAAAAAATCCTTTGCCCTCCAACAGGGAAGCAAGGTCATTAGTGAGATGGGGCAAAAAGGTTTACACATCCACTACCTTATCTATGAGAGCTTTAAATTCCCTTTTTCATATGTTACAATATCAGGATTATCTCTTAGAAGATTTACAAAAAACCTTAGCTTCTCCTGATCCTTTAGACAGGAAGACTTTGCAGGAAGCTGTACATAACACTCAGCAAGTAAGCAATCACTTCCTGCAGTGTGGATATGATGCACTGGAAGCTTCATGTAGGGCAGCTATGACAGGGGCAGTGATTCGTAGACATGCTTGGTTAAAAGATCAACCTCTACCAGATCATGTAAAAGCAAAACTTCTGGATGCACCTTTGGAAAGAACAAGCTTTTTGGTGCAAATGCTAAGGATGTGTTAAAGACCATCAAGAAAAAGCAAAATCAGTTCAGACTGTGAAAGATTTCCTCCAGGTTCAACCCCAGTTTCAGTAGGAAATGGCCTTCAAAAACTGGTCCTTTCCTAATCCAGAAAAGTTTCAAAGGGGTAAGAACAGGCGTGGCGAGGAAGAGGCCAATACAGAGGCCCTTACAGGGGACGACAATGGCAGCCAGGAAACCAAAGAAGTGACGCAGGGGTTTCACCTGCCCAACAACCACAAACTCAATGACTTTCCTCTACTACCGCCTACCAGGGAACAACTAGAAGCTCCCTTGGGCAGGAAATTATCTCTGTTTGCAGAAAACTGGCACAGACTGACAAAGGACAAATGGATTTTGGACATTATAGACTGAGGGTACAGGTTTCATTTTCATACCTTACCAAGAAAACAAGGCATGCCAAACCTACCACAAAATCAAAGGGCAGAAGCTATCAAGCAAATCACTCTGCTGACTCGAATGAAAGCAATAGAAAGAGTTCCACAACAAGAACAAGAACAGGGGTTTTACTCAAGACTGTTCCTTGTTCCAAGAAAAGAATCTCAATGGAGACCAATACTGGACTTGTCCGCATTAAACACCTTTCTCATAGTACCAAAGTTCAAAATGCTGACTCTACAGCAACTCCTTCTCATGCTGGGCAAGGAGTCGTGGCTGGTTACTCTGGACCTCAAGGAGGCATACCTGCATGTCCCTATCAGACACAGCTGCAGAAGATACCTCAGATTTCTTGCAGGGCCAGAGCATTATCAATTCTCAGCATTGCCATTTGGCTTATCTACTGTGCCCAGAGTATTTACAAAATGCCTGGCTTCAGTAATTGCTCATTGCAGGCTCCAGGGTATACAAATTTACCCGTACCTGGACGACTGCCTCATACAAGCGGACGACAAATTGATGTTGACAAAAAAACTGGATTATGTCATATGATTGCTTCAAGCTCTGGGATACACAGTCAACTTCCAAAAGTCAAGACTGCAGCCATCCCAGCAAATAATCTTCTTAGGAGCCAAACTAGACACAGCCTCTCAGATGGCTTACCTGACAGAAGACAAGCAAGAGAAGTTAACTCATTACTTCAAAGGTTTAGCAAAACTCACCCAGATGACTGCAAGGAGATTCCTACAGGCCCTGGGTTACATGGCATCCTGCATTCTACTGGTTCCATTAGCAAAACTACACATGAGAAAGCTTCAATGGTACCTAAAAAGCATTTGGTCTCAACACAGCAACAACTTGGAGACAATCATACCACTCATTCCATGCCTACAAAAGGTGGTGGGCCTCGGTGAGCCAGGAAAACACAGGTATGTCATTCAAAAAACCACAGATAACACAGACCATGACTACAGGCGCCTCAGACCTTGGATGGGGGGCGCACATGGAAGGCAGGTGTATACAAGGACAATGGTCTCCAAAGGAAACACATCTGCATATAAACCAAAAGGAAATGCTGGCAGTAATGCATGCCATCGAGGCTTTTCAACACCAACTCCAGCAAGGCCATTTAATGATATGGACAGACAACACCACTGTGATGTGGTACATAAACAAGCAGGGGGGCACCCACTCTTACCCCCTTTGCAGACTGACAATGCAGCTTTGGGAGAAATCACTGAGCCTAAACATCCAGTTACAATCCCAGTTTGTTCCAGGAAAAGACAATGTGTTGGTGGACAGCCTAAGCAGGAATTTCACAAGTCCACACGAGTGGAGGTTACATCCGAAGGCCTTCAGACAACTCACTTCGACATGGGGCAAGCCAGAAGTGGACCTATTTGCCTCTCACCTCAACCATCTTCTACCAAAATTTTGCACAAGGACATACCATCCAAAAGCTTGGAAAATAGATGCCCTCTCATTCAACTGGAACTCCCTAGCAATCTATGCATTCCCACCTCTGCCACTGATGACCTCAGTATTACTAAAGATCAAAGCAGAGAAGCCCAAGGGAATCATAATAGCTCCGAATTGGCCAAGACAACACTGGTACCCACTACTACGGAGCATATGTTACACCAGGAGGTGGGCCCTCCCTCAGTGGCCTCTACTTTTGACTCAACACAATTTCGAAACACTGCATCCAAACCTTCAGACACTGCAGCTAACAGCCTGGGAGATCCCATAAATAACTTCAGCTTATCTCTCTCCAAGGAAGTTCAGCAGATACTAACAGAGGCTCGAAGACCATCCACCAGAAAGGTTTACTTAGCAAAGTGGAAAAGATTCAGCAATTGGAATACCAGCAAGGGACATGATGCATCATTGCTGAACATCCCACTTATCTTGGAATATTTGGCAGATATGATAAAGAACGGCCTCTCATATTCTTCCATAAAGATACATGCATCTGCTATTTCAGCTAGATACAACACTGATCCTCCTGTTTTCTCTCACCCCTTACTAAGACAATTCCTCAGGGAATCAAGAACATTAAGCCACCAAGAAAGGCCCCAGTGCCAGCCTGGGACCTCAATTTTGTCTTAGAAAAACTGACTCTACCTCCTTTTGAGCCAGCAGCTTCAGTTGACTTGCAATTTCTCTCATGGAAGACAGCTTTCCTGTTGGCAATTACCTCAGCAAGAAGGGTTTCGAAGCTACAGGCCCTAATGGCAATACCACCCTTTATTATTTTCCACAGAGACAGGGTTTCATTAAGGACCAACCCTACTTTTATGCCAAAGGTGGTATCTAGGGTTTCTCTAAATCAAGCCATTCATCTGCCTGCTTTCTTCCCCAACCCTGAGAATAAGGGGGAAAGACTTTTGCATACCTTGGACATTCACAGACAACTTCGATACTACCTGGACAGAACCAAGGCCAGTAGGAAGTCTGAACAACTTTTTGTAGCTTGCGCCCCTGCAGTCCAAGGAAAAGCAATTTCAAAACAGACTGTTTCTAAATGGATTGGACATTGCATCAGATTCTGTTATTCCTTTCATGGAAAGACTGTTCCAGCCAATGTCAGACCACATTCCACCAGAGCTACAGCCACCTCTACAGCATTTTTAAGAGGGGTGCCTACCAAGGACATTCTAGAAGCTGCTACATGGAGCTCTGTGCATACATTCTCCAAACACTACAATCTCCCTCTATATTCCAGATCCAGAGCAGGCTTTGCTTCGGCAGTCCTGCAGGGTTTGATTGCCACACCATCTCTTTCCTAGTGCATACTTCCTCCCCCAGCTAAGCTATGGTATTCTACCCACATGTTATGACTGCAGTTGCATTCTTGAAGGACATAGTACAGTTTTGTACCTACCATAAATGTAGATGTCCGATAGACATGCAACTGCAGTCGGATTTTCCCTCCCTCCATACCCCTCTATGCCTAGGGTCCACTCCTATCCCTGATACTCTTAGCTGGGGATATCTGTTATGGTGTATTTGTTTTATTGCTCTTTTATTTGTTTGGAATCCTGTTTTTGTCTTCCAATTTGATTACAGCCTTCCTTGGAGGGCACCTGGCATCTGGGGCAAGAAACACTGAAGAAAATGGCGTCGGCTGATGCTTATGTACTCCAGCCGCTCTGACGTCGGAGAGAAATGCGACATCAGCCGACGTCGGACCCAGACTTTGGAATCCGGCCGACCGAGGGCTGCCTGAGGCAGGACAACCCACATGTTATGATTGCAGTTGCATGTCTATCGGACATCTACATTTATGGTAGGTACAAAACTGTACTTTAGCGGACAAGCTAAGCAGATCCATTCTGATGCCCCATGAGTGGTCTCTCGATCAGTCTATGGTGGAGATGATCTTTTGGCATTGGGGCTGACCTTTCTGCAGCCTAGTTGCCATTCCCCTCAACAGCAAGTGTAGCAGGTACATTGGTCTGATCACCCCTCAGGGGGGATGCTCTGATTCATGCTTGGCCCCTGGGTCTCCTTCATGCTTACCCCCCTCTTCCACTAATTCCCAATTTATTACAGAAAGCAAGCAGATTGAAGAGCTCAGTGATCCTCATTGCCCCTTTCTGGCCTTGGCAAGTATGGTTCCCCTTTCTACAGTCTCATCTTCACTGTCCTCCCTGGATACTGAAGACATCTTTGGATCTTTTGTCCCATTCATCAGGGATGCAACATCCTAACATTCGAGCCCTAAGACTAAACACATTGTTTCTCTACTTCCAGTAATAGTTAGACAGCCCAAGCTTTCTTCCCCCTGTATGCAGTATTTTGGCTCTCAAAAAGAGTCAACCAAAAAGGTATACAAAAGCAAATGGAAAACAATTCTGTCTTTGGGCTTAGAATAAAGACATTGATCCATTTTCTGCCCCAGTTTCTATGATTCTACAATTCTTGACAGTACTGTTTGAGGAAGGAACTAGTTTTTCTACTGTTAAACTCCACCTGCCAACTATTTCCAATTTTTATGCAGGCAACAGACTTCTGAACTATGCAAAGCTTTCATTAAAGGAATTTTTCTTTTAAGGCCTCTAGTTAAAGATCCCTCTCCACTTTGGGACCTGACAGTTGTGTTACAAGGCCTAACACAGAAACTCTTTGAGCCTTCAGCTAAATCTGATCTGAGGTTTCTTTCATGGAAAACAGCTTTCTTGGTAGCCATCACTTCTGCAAAGAGAATATCTGAACTCCAGGCTTACTTTTCCAAATCGCCACACATTATTTTTCATAAGGACAGGGTGTCCTTATGGACTAACTGTTCCTTTTTTACCTAAAGTGGCTTCTGAGAATAACAATAACCAATCCATTCATTTACCAGTCTTCTTTCCAAATTTTACCAACAAAGGAGAATACATGCTACACTTCTTGGATGTACACAGACAGTTACGTTTTTATCTTCACAGGTCAAAACAGTTCCGAAAATCAGGCCAATGTTTTGTTTCCTTTTCCTCAAAAAGACTAGGTTATCCGGTATCCAAAGTCATTCGAGCTAAATGGATAACAGATTGTATTTCCTGGATTTACTCTCAAAAAGGCCAAGCCTCATTCAACCAGATCCATGCCCACATCATCTGCTTTTTGGTCAAGAGCATCTATTGACAACATTTACATGGAAGCTACATGGTCCACTGCTCATACTTTTGTTTCTCATTACAAATTGGATATTATTTCTAGAAATAGAGCCCCCTTTGGTTCAGCGGTGCTCCAGAATAACCTTCTGTAATGGCCCCCCAAAGGCAACATAGCTGGGGACTCTTCACCATAAGAATGAAAAGGACAACATCAGATTTAAAAGTTATGTTCTTACCATAACTAGGCATTTGTGTTGTCCATATGAGCTCTTGGAAACACTTATTGGACTGTACTGGAACCTACAGTTCTGGGTTTGAGCCCTGATTTCTATCAAGCTATTCCTGTGTTTGTTTTTACAATGGAGATTTAGCAGCAAACTTGATGCGAGTCTTTGGGGATGCAATAGTGCATTATGGGTAGTGGGAGGAGCTCGAGAGCTGGATCCTAAGTCTAGAATAAGTGGCAGAGTTGGATCCAAACCCATACAGTGAAGAAGAATGAAAATGGACAACACAGATGATTAGTTATGATAAGAAAACTTTAATTATGTCTAATTTTGTGAGCTTGTCTATAATGCCTGAGTGGGGTATTGTTTCAAAAGCCTTGGCCAAGTCTTGCCCTCATCCATTGCTTTGGTGACTCTCAAAGAAGTCTACCAGATTTAGTAGGCATGACCCTCTTTAACAAAGCAAGACTATGATGGGTCTACCATTTGCAGATTACCTATGTTATCATTTATCATCTCCACGAAGATTCTTTCCATGGCCTTACATATGAGGCTGGTCAGACATGTGGGCCTCTAGTTACCCAGATCTGAGTTTGGACCTGCTTTGTGCAGGGGAATGACTGTAGCCATCTTCCATTCCTTGGGCACAAAACCTGAGTGTAGGTTCCAGTTGAAAAGTGATTCAAGTGGGCCATAGTGGTTATGTTTCATGCTATTTAGTAGGCATCCCAAGATGTTACTGGGGCCTAGCTATGCAGTGTTTTTGGCTTTGGAAATTGCATTGAAGACTTGTTTCTTAGTAATGGTTAGGGGGATTGAGGTATGTGGTATTTCCTTTCGACTAACAGGGGGAACATTTTGAGCTGAATCTGTCACCCAAAAGGTTGGCAGTGATCTCTAATTCATTGTGCGTGATGCCATTTACAATAAGTTCTGCACATGCTTGCGTATTTCGCTTGAGGTTATAGACATTACTGTAGAAGGCTTTGTGGTTGTCCTTTACCAGAGAAGTTATTTTTCCTTCAAATGTAGCCTTTGAAGTATTAATTAATCCTCTTACCTGCCTGTTTAGATAGGTGAGTTTTTTAGTATGTTGTGCTTTGCTCCTTCTACACTTGGCCAGGATTTTTTGTTGTATAACTGATTGATGATATGATTCCATTAGGGTGGCTTGTCTTTTGATTTTTGTCTTATTCTTAACGCAAGTGGTCACAGCTTGCTCTATACAGCTGTCACTGTAACTGTACAAGGATTTTGTAAATTTCTCCACATAAGGGATCTGGGGACCCAAGTAGATAGTAAGCTCACCTTTGATAATCACATTGCCAAAGTGGTTAGAAAATCCTTTTACGTGGCCCACCTAATCACAAAAGGGTTCACATCCAGATCAAAAGAGGTAATTGTGCCCCTCTAATCACTCATCAGACCCATTTTAGAGTACAACACCCCATTTGGGATGTACCTTACAAGACACCTGCAACAGCTGGAAAGACCACAGAAGTAGCTCACCAAGAGGATCAATGGCCTCAAACAGATGCCCTATGCAGCTCGACTGAAGAAACTCCAGTTGTACTCGGTTGCATACCGCCTACTCAGAGGTGATCTCTGCCTGACATACAAGGCCATGTCCAACCCAGGATTGATGGGCATGCTCCACCTAAAGAAAACCTTATCCCCTCGAACCACACGCTCTAGGGATCTAAACCTCACCACAACAATAAATAGGACGTGCTGGAGGGATAGATTCCTGTCCCAGAGACTTCCCATGCTTTGGAACAAGATCCCAATGTACATTAGGCAGAGCTCCTCGCTAACACTCTTCAACAGAAACCTTGACTAGTGGATGGGAAACAAAGTTTACCTCAGGGATCACTTCAGTGGCTCTGCTGGACAGAGGCGCAGGGAACTAATCTAAGGGGACAGCGAAAGCCAACACATTCTGGCTAGGCTTATAAATGCCTTTGGGCATATAGCCTAGTACCCACCTATGAACCTATATGCTATGGAGTTTACTGGGCTTGGGGGTGCTTGGAATTTATCCAAGGTGTCGCTTAGTAGAGAGAGAGGCTAGCTTTGCAATAGCTCCTAAAGGTTTTTGGTTTTGCTTTGCTCCCGGATTTAATTTTTATTTCAAACAATACTGCCTTATGGTCAGAATTGATGAGTGAGGACAGTATATTGGGTGAGTAACATTGCTCCCCCATGTTTGTAAGTACAAGGTCAAGGGTGTTTGTACCCCATAGGAGAATGGGCCAACTGTTCCAGGATGTTGGTAGTAATGAAGTTTAGGAATCGCTGAATTTGTGCATTAGAAGTGTAGTATTTCCAATCTATAGAAGGGTTGAATGGTGAGAGACTTTAGTACATTGAAATAGGTAGTATGGGTTTCCTGGGACATGGAAGGGACCTTTAAGTTGCAAAGATATGGTCTGAGGCCCTGTTTATTGTGAGTTGCACGTGTTTGAGTTCCAGTGGGTCATACACTCAAACTAGTCTGGATGTGAGGTTGTTTTTAATATAAACAGACACTCCTCTGCCTTTAGTTCCCTCCTGTGCAGTAGCTGGTCCAAAGGTGTTAAAGACATTATAACCTTTCACTGCCAGGATACATACTCTTCCTTACTATATAGATGTCTACACTCTCCAGGGAGGCTTGCAGGGATTGCTGTTTCTTGTTAAGACTTTTAGCATTGAGCAGTACCACCTTAAGATGTTCCTTCATAGGTTCAGTTCAGTTGCGAGATTTATCAGTTTGGTATTGCCTAAAAAAGGCACTATGGGTGTGGAAAAGATCTTTGCCAATATCCAGAAGCCTAGAGGGGATAAGTGCAGACCATCCCTTGCAAAGCAGCATGGTCTGTCAACCATGTCCTTCCATGCCATCCAATGTTGTACCCCCTTGGACTGACGCCAGAAGCTAAGCCACTTGTTAAGGTTAGCCTTTTTATGATGGTAAAGTGGCATCATCCACAAAGAAGGTAGTATGCTGCTCAGCGCTAGGCTCATACTTTCCTGAGACTCATAATCAGCGAGCTCAATCATGTCTTGTTTCATATAGTCAAAGGAGGTATATCGTAAGTCATTAACATTAACATGGACTATGACAGAGTCATACTAATATCTGTGCTTCAATGACCTGAGTGCCTGTGTGACTTGGCAAATCCTAGCCTCAGAAAGGCAGTTAACCATGACTCTCTCCTTAGTCTGGTGAGGGGGATATTGGTGCGCTTCACTAAAGAATCATCAGTGACTAGGAAATTTGGTTGTGCACTGGTTTGGCTTAAGGGCTTAGCAGTAGAGGCACTGGGCACTGTTTTACTATGTTTAGCCGTGGGGGAGGTATGTTAACAGTGTTTTTACTTGATGGCATAGGACCCTGTTTTTGATTGTGTTGTGCAGGAAATCTTAGTGTTTTAGGAAGGTTACCTGTAAGTGCCTCAGCATAAGTAGTTTTATGTGTAGAATTTTTTTTACTTTATGCAGTAGGCATCGTGCAGTTGTCACTGACAACCTGTATAGGACTAGTTTTTATTTATTTTATGTATTTATTTTACATTTGTTGACCGGGTATGTCCAACTGAGTGAAGAGCCCTTTTTCAGCAGAGGCCCAGGGCGAAAAACTCCATGTATTATACAGTTTTCAGATAAGAAAAGCAGTTCATTACAAAAGATAATACATAATTCCTACAGTACATCAAGGAAAAAGTTTTAGAAGCATGTTCATTGAGAATAAGATGCAAATAAATTGTGAAATTACATAATGCATTAGAGATCAGTATTAAAAAGTTGTAGTTAAGCTTACATGGACCATTGAATGATTACACATAGGTGTTAGCAGAGTAATTTAAGAAGATAGTTATATCGCCCTATATATATATATATATATATATATATATATATATATATATATATTTAGCCCTAAAAAAATATATATATATATATATATATATATATATATATATTTATTCCAGAGATTGGTTTACATACTTATTAGTGCTTACATATGATTCTGAGATTTTTTCACTCTAATACTGTTATATTCCGCAATTTTAGAAGATAATCAACCCATGTTTGCTCACCAGCAACATTCCACTATATATGCAGTAATGAGAGAAAAGGAAAAACACACACACACACATGTATACATATTACATGCATAGTATACATGCATATGTCCAGGTCACAGGTTTCAGTTTAGTGTCCTTATATTCGATTTTATGTCTTTTCTTATCCTTTTCAAAGGAAATGCTTTTTAAATAGTTATGACCTTGTTGAAAAGAAGTAGTGACAGCATTACAGTACCTCAAAATCTTGCATTAGTAAAGCATTCTGTCTTAGGATTTGTGGTGAGCTTTCTGTTATTTCTAGGTAGTGTAAGAGGTCTCCACTCTATTTCTACTTGTTTTTTTATTGTTTTCCAGTGTAGTGGAGTGGTTTCTTTCATTTCATTTCTTGGTTGTTTTCCCAGGCTCTGTGAATTGTCCTGGCAGAGGAAATAGAAAGTGTGCCACCTTGAAATGGGACAGGGTGTAAAATTGAAGCTTGAAACTTTTCTTCTTGACGCAGTCTTCTTCCATTTAATGCGGGAATTTGCTGCGTCAGATGGAATGATGAGACGGGGATTTCTTCTTTTATTTTCAGTTTTTGTTTTTTCTTAAATATACTTGCCACATTTGGTGTTTTAAGTTATGGATTCTCTGCCATTTGATGCTCGGAGATTTCACAAGTCGGGAAGTGAGTTGAAAGCCTGAAGAAAAGCGTTTTTTTTTTGCTTCTTTTGGTGAGTTAACCATGAATCTGCAATCTTTGTATTGAAAGGAAAGGCAGCAGGGATATTTCATTTAAAACTTGATTTTCTTGCTTATTAGGAATGCACAAAAGGCAGAAAGTACTTTTGTTTGTTGTTTTATTTGTATTGGCAGATCCTGGGCAAAAGTCATTTTATGTCTGTTCCAGGTTATAAACTTTTTTTAGTTTTAGCTGCATTTAGTATTTTCTACACATGTTGAAAGTTAAGATATTTGGCATACACTTGCTTCGGCTTGCTTATGTCCTGAGATTTGCGGAGACCTCTATGTATTCTCTCAATGTCCATTTTTTTTGCCATTTCTTTGTCTTCTAGGAGTATACTTAAAATTTGTATAAGAGCATCTTGTAGTTGGTGTTGTTCATATTTTTCAAGTATGCCTCTTATTAACAGATTATTGCCTCAAGATTTACCAGTTTTTCTAGGATTTCCTTTATGGATGCTTCTTTAGATTTTATTTCATTCTGAAGTTCTTCTGTTTTCATTTTAATTTTTTATAGCTTTGGCTTCTGTTATATCAAGATGTTTGGCTATTTGTTCTAGGTTATTTCCAAACCCAGTTAGCTGTTCTGAAAAAAAAAACTGTTTAGCTATTTGTATTGGTAGGAGTGCAGATTTCATTTAATCTATGTTATAGGATGCTTCTGATTTTTATTTAGTATTCAGTTTTGAGGCTTCTTGTATTTTGATTGTTTTTTGCCTTTTAATAACTGTTTCTTTGTGTGGTGAGTTAATTTGTGACCGCTTGTTTTTTGTAGTTTGTAAATCCATTTGCTCAGTTCTTTGAGACATTTTGGAAAGTCTTGCAGATTCTTTTCTCCTTTAAGGGCTGCAGGCCTCAGCACATGTGCTCTAAGGTATTCAATTTTCTAACTTACTTTTTTAAGGTATTTTGAGCTTAGCGGTTGTTAATGTCCCCAGTTATTAGTTCATCTGCATCAGATAATGTTTGGCACTTCTGAAGAATTTCCATTTGTTATTTTGATGGCTGTGTAACGATTATTTATTCTGGTAATGAGAGCTGCAGGGAAACAGTGCTTACAAGGGCTTCCACCAACTTGGAGTCTTGGTCAGGGATATTTTTATCAACCAGAGGAGAAGTTGTGGATAGCAATTAATAAAAAACTGAAGGACTTTATCTGGGAGTGGAAGACAGCAACAGTCAAGTTCCCATGAATTATCACATGGTAGTCCACTGAACACAAAAGACGTTGTAAGAGATCTGGGAACATAGGTTGACAGCAACCTCTCTTTTGATCACTACATTGCCACTGTGATCAGAAAGTCCTTCTGTGTGGCACATCTCATTACTAAGGGTTTTACTTCCAGGAAGAAAGAGGTCATTGTCTACCTCTACTCTTCCCTCATTAGGTCAGTCATCGAGTACATTGCGCCATTTGGCATGTACCTCACTAGACACCTGCAACAACTGGAAAGGCCACAAAAGTACCTCACAAAGAGGATCCTAGGCCTTAAACAATTGCCCTATATGGACAGACTAAAAAAACTCCATCTAGTCTCTGTCTTAATATCGCCTACTTAGAGGCGATCTCTGCTTGACTTACAAAGCCATGTCTGACCCAGTTCCGTTAGAAATGCTACATCTGGAGAAATCCCAATCCCTCCACGCCACACACTCCAGAGACCACAATTAACAGAACATGCTGGAGGGACAGGTTCATAGCCCACAGACTTCCCATACATGTCAAGCAGAGCACCTCGCTGACCTTCTTCAAGAGAACTCTTGATGAGTGGATGGGAAAAAGAATATATACACCTGGGGATAACTCCAGTGGCTTTACTCTACAGAGGCACTGGGAACTAAGGTTGGGTGGCGCTTTGCCATGGTAATCCTATGGTTAGGCTTGTAAAGGCCCCAGGGCTAGTACATACCTATTAACATAATCTAGAAGATCTAACATTTTTGCTTGGAAATTTTTACATAGATATTTTATACCCCAAGTAGACTCCAGAAAAATTTTCCTCAGGTAGACAGCAATTGTTGGAGGTGTACATATTTTTTGGGAATGCAGTGGGTTTACGGACATAAGGATTCCCTGCAGAATGCACTGTCAGAGATGCTGGGTGGGCAGATTGGAGTGACAAGGGAGATGATTTTTTTGAGCTATGATACAGAATCGGAATTGTCTAGACATGGTAAGGCCTTGCTGTGTCTAATTATGGTGTCTGCCAGAAAGCAGTTACTAGAAAATGGAAATGAAAATCTAAACATACTATATTAGAAGTAGTGAATATAGTAGCAGAGATAAAACAACTGAAATTGATATCTTTATAAAAAGGGTAGGAGTAAACTACATAGGAAAACATGGGAATTGTGGAAACAGTACATACAGGGGAGGTATGAGGTTTAAAAGAAGGCAGGACTTAAATGAGCTATGTAATGTTTGACTAAAAATGATTGGGTAGATTATAAGTGATGTATAATGTTTGCAACTGGGAGTGTGTCAGTATGTTTGTGATGTAAAATGCTTTCAACTAGGATTGTGTTGGTGTGGTTCGTTTTCATTTATATAAATGTTTGTTTTTTTTTTGTAAGTGATAGTTTAATAAAGATGTTTCTTGTTTAAAAAAGGGAGCAGGAATTGAATAATTTATATGTTACTTAGGTTATACGATATATAGCAATATATGTGTAGTATAATGTTTGTTAATGTTAATTTAATACAATTTGATTGCTTTTTTATAAATGTAAATTTGTCTGTGTCACAAGTGATAATTCAGTAAAGGTGTTGTAAAAACCTTTATGTACCTATAAAAATATTTTGTGTCTTTCTTGCTGTCTTTGATTTTTTTCCTTATTTAGTTTATTTTAGTGCTCTGTCCTCTTCCTTCGTTGTTTCTGTATTCAGTTTTGCATATGACTGTCTGTGTTGCCATTTCTTTTGAGAAATGCACATTATTTGTTATTTATGATTTACTTATTTTGTTCTAGTCCACTTGCCTTTCTGATGACAGATTTGAAAGTCTTGATTCATTGGAATTTCTGGAATGAATTTAAGCATTCGTCATGAATGTATTGTTTACCAGTATGAAAATTCTCAGTAGTGGTTTCCACAAAAGTCACATAACCATTGGACATGCCATTATTCCTGTACTTAGTTAAGGGACATGCTTATTTCCAATGGATACCTGTCTTTCTCTGAACCTATGACCCCTGAGATGTGTAATTTGGAAGACAGAAAAAAAAATTACAGATAAGTTTTACACTGCTTTACAAATTGCTATACGGACAGGGTTGCCAGATTTCCGACTGGCCAGGTAGGGACTAAAAAAAAAAAAGGTCTTCCACATCTCTGTGTTTATTTTTTATTTGATTGGCCCACACAGACCTACTTCTGTTTAATGCGAAATATCGCAGTTCCACATTACACAGAAGTAGCTCTGTTTTGCGATGTTTTGATTGGCCCGTATACCGGTATATGGGCCAATCAAAAATCGCTAAACATGGAGCTACTTCTGTTTAATGCGGAACTGCGATGTTCTGCATTAAACAGAAGTAGCTCTGTTTTGCGATGTTTTGATTGGCCCGTATACCGGTATACGGGCCAATCAAAAAATCACTAAACACGGAGCTACTTCTGTTTAATGTGGAACTGCAATGTTCCGCATTAAACAGAAGTAGCTCTGTTTTGCGATGTTTTGGTTGGCCCGTTTGCCGGTATACGGGCCAATCAAAACATCGCAAAACAGAGCTACTTCTGTTTAATGCGGAACTGCGATGTTCTGCATTAAACAGAAGTAGCTCTGTTTTGCGATGTTTTGATTGGCCCGTATACTGGCATATGGGCCAATCAAAAATCGCTAAACACGGAGCTTCGTTTAATGCGGAACTTCTGCATTAAACACAAGAAGCTCCATGTTTAGCAATTTTTGATTGACCCGTATGCCGGTATACGGGCCAATCAAAAAAAAAAAAAAAAAAAAAAAACAAAGCGGAGGCTGCCTGGGATTTAAACCAGCAGGGCGGCACTCGGGATCAGGCTGCTGATCTCGGGACAGTCCCGCCCAAATAGGGACGTCTGGCAACCCTGTTATACGGACAACAAGTTATTGATAGACCCAGCAAATCACATCTTATAATTTCCACTCCACAGAAATGTAACCACTGTCCCATACTTCACCATAGGAGATAATAAGAACAAAATGGTATCAAATGTATGTGAAAAAATATAACATGGCATTACAGTAGAGCTGTCCTTGTCATTTAGTATGCTAGTATGTGCACTGACATAGTCAACAAGTCACTTACCCAACCAAAACAGTGTTGCAAAATCAGCAACCTTCTCTCCCTTGAATCCAGAAGGGCCAGTGCTAGAAAGGTTCTGATACCTAAATTTGAATATGGCTAGCTACTTATATACCTGCTTTCAAATGGTAATTCATGCAAACTACAAATAACAAAAAGTAAAATGCATACGTTTGTGTAGCCAACCAATTTGTACTTCCATTCCTGCAACCTTCTCAAGGAATTCACCTAGCAACTTATTTGAAGCCAAAGCCACTTTGCTCCTTAACATTTTTATATTTAAAATTGCCATTCTTAATCAGTGTCCCCCACTCAAAACAAATACCCATCAAGGAGCAAGCATACACCCTTAAGGATAGTTATGAAGATTACACCACATTAAATTACATTACTAAGACTCAAATTCATATCAGCCTCTGGGGGAAGAAGCATTCACCAACTGTTATCATCTTCTTTCGGCTGTTCCCGTTAGGGGTCGCCACAGCGGATCATCTTTTTCCATTTCTTCCTGTCCTCTGCATCTTGCTCTGTCACACCAACCACCTGCATGTCCTCTCTCACCACATCCAAAAACCTTATCTTGAGCCTTCCTCTTTTCCTGTTACCTGGTACTCAGCATCTCTCCTCAGCACATGTCCAAACCAACGTAATCTTGCCTCTCTGGCTTTGTCTCCAAACTTTCCAACCTGGGCCGACCCTCTAATATACTTATTCCTAATCCTGTCCACCCTCGTCACACCCAGTGCAAATCTTACCATCTTTATCTCTGCCACATCCAGCTCTAACTTCTGCCTTTTTGTCAATGCCACTGTCTCCAACCCATGTAACATAGCTGGTCTCACCACCCTCTTGTAGACCTTCCCTTTCACTCTTACTGGTACTCATCTGTCACAAATCACTCCTGACACTCTTCTCCACCAACTCCATCCTGCCTGTACTCTCTTCTTTACCTCTCTTCCACACTCACCATTACTCTGAACTACTGATCCCAAGTATTTAAACTCATCCACCTTCGCCACTTCTACTCCTTGCATCCTCACCATTCCTCTATCCTCCCTCTCATTCACACACATATATTCTGTCTTAGTCATTCTGACCTTCATTCCTATTCTCTCTAGAGCATATCTCCATCTCTTCAGGGTCTCCTCCACCTGTTCCCTTCTCTCACTACAGATCACAATGTCATCTGCAAACATCACAGTCCACAGGGACTCCTGTCTGATCTCGTCTGTCAACCTGTTCATCACCATTGCAAATAAGAAAGGGCTCAGAGCTGATCCTTGATGTAACCTCCACCTTAAACGCATCTGTCACTCCCACCACAGACCTCACCGCTGTCACACTACTCTCGTACATATCCTTTACCACTCTTACATACTTCTCTGACACTCCCGACTTCCTCATACAATACCAAACCTCCTCTCTAGGCACCCTGTCATGTGCTTTCTCTAAGTCTACAAAAACACAATGCAACTCCTTCTGACCTTCTCTGTACTTCTCCATCAACACTCTCAGAGCAAACATTGCATCTGTAGTGCTCTTTCCCGGCATGAAACCATACTGCTGATCACTAATCATCACGTCCCTTCTAAACCTAGGTTCCACCACTTTTTCCCATAACTTCATGCTGTTACTAATCAATTTAATCCCTCTGTAGTTACTACAGCTCTGCACATTACCCTTATTCTTAAAAATCGGTACCAAAACACTTTATCTCCATTCCCCAGGCATCCTCTCACTTTCAAAAATGTCATTAAACAATCTGGTTAAAAACTCCACTGCCATTTCACCTAAACACCTCCATGCTTCCACAGATATGTCATCTGGACCAACATTCTTTCCATTCTTCATCCTCTTCATAGCTATCCTTACTTCCTCCTTGCTAATCTACACTTCATGATTCACTGTCCTCACATCATCCAACCTTCTCTCCCTCTCATTTACTTCATTCAAAGGAATAATATCCCAGCTGAACTAAACGAACAAAAAAACATTGATCCACTTTAAAGGCTGAACTTAAGAAACATCTGTTTAAGGAGGCTGAATGCAAATGTTTCATACTTAAGGTTAAACTAGCCATTAAAATTTGCTAAGTACGTGTCATTCTGTTAACTGTTTCAAACTACTTGTAAGCTGTTTGTTGCTTTATTTCATATACAGGTATTTAACACACTGCTACAGTATTATGAACTACTTATTCTAAACTAATAATTATATTTACTATTATGTGTTTTTAAAGTTTTGTGTTGCAGATTTTATTGTGTATCTGTTCAACTTTATGGCTACAATTGTGTTCACATTTGTAATGTACCAAACATATCCGTCAACCTTTTTACACAAGAAATCTGAAAAAAGAGAGAGAGACGGAGAGAGAGACAGAGAGAGACACAGATGGGAACATTAAAGATATGTACAGGGTGGTAATGAAAGGGGTAGAAGACCTCAGATATCAGGTGATGTCTGTGGGGCAAAGTAGTTGTAGGCCCAAACCAGAGTAGACTACTGTGCAAATAGCTGACAAAGAAAAAACAATTGTAACCACCAGTCCATGTCCAACCTAGAGTGCATTCCTCTGCAGGAGCATTCATAACTGTGGATTATTACTAGAAAGTTATCATTCTAAGAAGCTGAGTAAAAAGTGCCGTAAAAGAGTCATTTTAATGTGTACATTTTTATGGATAGTATGGGTAGACTTTGGAAAAAAAAGATGTATAGCTCCTTTACTAATTGCACAAATAGCACTTTATTCATTCCTTTTATTGACCTTGAAAGCTGAAGTCTTTTTTTTATCTTGTTATGAAATGCTGCATTATTTGGTGCCAGATTATTGTATTCCTTTGCTTACAAACTAAGAAATTTATAGTCACTGCAGGTTAGTTTTGACCCTTCAATATGTCAGAGTGCTATGCCTTAATGTACTTTGCTTCAGCAGTTTGAAAAATAGTTTTGGGCCGCCTACTGCAAACTGGACCTTGAAAATGCTTTCCTTCGATTAAAACATCTTCTCAAAATATTTTAGAACATTGTCTAAAGCTATGAAGACTGTCTAATAAAAATGCAGAAATCTGTTTTTTAATGCTATTACCAGAATTTCTGCAGTAATTTAACACTAAAATTTAATGTACAGTGTATGTGCCATTAATTTCAAGTAGCCTGCAGTCAGAACTGTGACATTAGAAACTTACAGAAATGAAAATTGCAGACTATAAAATGTGAAAATGAGTTATAGTTGCATAACCCCAATTAATGTATAATTTTGTTAATTAATACTTCATTTGAAACACAAAGAACAGTGAACAGACAGCTGTATACCTTACTTGTTGTGTCACATTTCTGATTCTCTCTCAAAAACTGTGGAGAGTTGTTTTGAAATTGGAAGAAGGCAGTGACTTCTGTTTTTGAACTTAATTTGTCAGACCTTTTGAATGACTTCTTTCTGTCTTTACTCTTGATACAGCAATTGTCAATTCCTGTACCTGTGCTCTGCCTTGGTTATTTGAAATTGTTTTTTACGTCCGGAGTTATTGAACCACTGTAGGCTGTTCAGGCAATTTATTTTGGCATTTTGTTAGGCTGTATAGAGTTTAGCAATTAATGGTGAAATGAACTACAAACAAATTGGACCCTGTGTTCCTGGGTTTGATTCCCATATTCAGCATTGTGTACTGTGTATTCAAGTTGAAAGGTCAGAGCTTTTTATTCTTTTTACTCCCTCCCACCAAAACACACACACACACACACACACACACACACACACACACACACACACACACACACACACACACACACACACACACACAGGCACTTGAGTTGCATTAGAAAAGTCGTCTCTTTGTATTATGATGTAGTATAATTTTTGAGAAGGGAGGCCAACAAAATGGATAAATTCCTGTGAATAACTCTGCTTATTCTTTTCTAGATGTAATCAACACTCAGATATTACAAAATCTAGTTGCCTACTTGCATTTAGCTATTTAGTATGTATCCACTTTCTGAATTATATTTTGTTTCCTCGTGTCTGCCATCCACTGGGAAATTTACATACCTAAATATCTAAGCTAATATTAGGCATGTTGTAAGCCATTGGGCAGCACTGACGTTCAGAGTGGTTATGGTCAATTTACTACGTTTTTGTAAGTGTCTTTAGTTTTCCTCACCACTTATGAGTGGGATCTGAGTAGTGATGTTAAGTCATGAATCTTTGTTGTCATCTAGCATGTGAGAATCAGGTGTCTGTGTTTGCCTGAACAAAAAGTGTAAGAAAATCTGACCAACTTTTTTTCTCCTTTTTGGATGTAAAACTGGGAGATCCATGTCCAAAGTAATGCTATCTAAATGGATCACAGATTGTATTTCTTACATTTACAAGAAATGAGGTCTGAAATTGTCTAAACCTTTGAGAGCCCATTCATCCAGAGCTATGACTTCTTTGTCAGTATTTCAGTCTACAGTGTCCATGGATGATGTATGTGCAGCCGCAACTTGGGCTACCCCTCATACTTTTATTGGTCATTACAAATTAGATTTGATCTCCAGGGGAAGCGCTACCTTTGTTTCGATGGTTCTGAGGAACATACTTCCATGAGTCCACCCAGGGTATAAGGTTGCTGGGGACTCTGTCCCACAGGTTTGACGATAGAATGTAAATTGACAACATCAGATAAAGAAGCTATGTACTCAAGATAATGTTCCACCTGTGTTGTCCATTTTCATTCTTCCTCAAACAACCCACCCTCCATCCCCCGACTTTGCTACTTTTGTAAGAAGGAGTGGTGCTAAGTTATCATTTCCCTGTACTGAGCTCCAGAATAAGTCTCTCGCCTTTTTCTTGTCATACTTAATTGTACATATATGTGCATATGTGTACACACACACACACACACACACACACTGGATATAAAAAGTTTACACACCCCTGTTAAAGTGCCAGGTTTTTGTGATATAAAAAAATGAGACCACAATTAATCATTTCAAAACTTTTCCACTTTTAATGTGACCTATAACCTGTAGAATTCAGTTGAAAAACAAACAAATCTGTTAGGGGAAAAAAATATAAAAAAATAAAAAACGTACAATACCCTGGTTGCATAAGTGTGCACACCCTTAAACTAATACTTTGTTGTGTGTGGACACCCTTAAACTAATACTTTGTTGAAGCACCTTTTGATTTAATTACAGCATTCAGTCTTCTTGGGTACACACCTGCCATCAATTAAAGATACTCTGATTAACCCCAAGATGGATTAAAGGTAGTGGTGTAGCACTACTTTACTCAGCATCCCTCTCAGTTACCCCTTACACCAAACCCTTCCCCAGATTCGACAAAGCAGAAACAATACCTGTCCTACTCCACCTGAATAAGCATGAACTAATATTTATTCTCTCCCTCTATATTCCCCCTGGAGATAATATCTCACCCCTTGAGCAATTTCTCTCCTGGGTATCCTCCAACATTAACCATGAAACTATAATACTGGGTGATGTTAACATAAACTGGGCCACAATACAATCCCCTTCCAACTCTCTCAATATTAACTTGTACAAATTTACACAACTAATCAACTCCACCACCAGACCAACTAAAGAACTTCACTACTTGGAAGTATCATAGACTGGATTCTGGTATCCCATCCTTACTAAATCTCAAACAGGACATTCTCCCAGACCCACTAGCAGACCATTTCCCCACTTTCACTCATTGCCTCCCCTCCTCTATGCAACTAACCCACTCCTACACCTCTACTCACTGCTTAAAAAACTTCAATCCTGAAACTTTCACTAACACACTAAAAAACACCAACTGGAACCCATTAAAAACACTTCCTTTAGGCAATGCTCTTTCCTACTTCAACACCACTTTCATAAATCTACTCAACTTATGTGACCCACTAGAAACTAAACGTATAAAAAGTAACTCCGTACCCTGGCTAACCAAAAACACTTCAGCCACCATGCGTCTACGTGACAAAGCCTAGACACATTACCACAAAAATAAAACCCCTGTCACCCTCACTGAATATAAAACATTACGAAACATAGTCAAAAACTTATAGCCTCTGACCGCAAAGTATATTTCACTACCCTACAAACTAATCACAATACCAATCCCAAGCTATTTTGGAAAGGAATTTCATCTCTGCTCAACCCAGATGCAACCAACCTGGACTTAGCTACCCAATTTAACTCCTTTTTCATTGACTCTATCAGCAAACTAACATCATCCTTCACCAGCAATTCAGTGGCTTCTCATCAACCCACACCCACCCCTGTCTCCCCTAACAACCCCTGCCCTCAACCACCACCTTTATCCATCAAGCCCATCACCATATCTACTGTAAGAAAACTTCTCCTAAAATTAAAGCCTGGTTTCAATGCTCCTGATGAAATCCCCTCCTACTTCCTAAAAATAGCTGCAGAAGAAATAGCCTTCCCTGTCAGTATACTAATTAATCGGTCCATCATAGAATGCCAGGTCCCCCAACTGTGGAAGAAAGCCTTTATCATTCCCCTCCACAAAGGCGGCAGTAATAATGACATTACTAACTTCCGCCCCATCGCCATCCTATCTCCTATTTCTAAGCTTCTTGAAAAGTGTGTACACCAACAACTCTTACCCTATCTCATTAATAATCACCTTGTTACCCCACACAACATGGCTTTAGACCAGGTCATAGTACCTCCACTGCCCTTCTCTCCTTTCTAGAAACAATCAGCAAAGCCCGTGATTCTGGTCACTTCATATCCACCGTGCTCCTTGACCTCTCAAACGTGTTTGAAACCATTTCCCACAACCTGCTTCTAACCAAACTCTCTAAACTTAACCTATCCCCTTTCTCTACCCAGTGGTTCTCAAGCTGTCTCACAAACAGGCAACAGGCAGTAAAATGGGAAAAAGCTACCTCACCCTTCCTTAATACATCCACAGGCGTCCCCCAAGGTTCCATTCTAGGCTCCCTACTATTTAACATATTTATAAACGATTTTTACCAAGCCATCCTAAACTCTAGCCTCATTCAATATGCAGACAATTCCACTATAATTTGCTCCTCCCCTTCCATCACAACTCTTAACAATCTTACACAAGCCGATTTCTCTTCTACTGAGCAGTGGATACTAGACAACCATCTGGCCCTTAATGCAACCAAAACAAAACTTATGCTATTCAATGCCTCCAAAACCTCTTCCACAGATAAACAATCCTTCATAATCACCACCAAAAATAATACTCCCCTAAGTGGTCTCTGACAAAAAATTGCTAGGAATAACCATTGATGATCAATTAAAATTTGACAAGCATCTACATGCAAATATCAAAAAAACTCATAAAAAACTCGGTATGCTTTACCATCACAGTCAGCTCATCTCGTACTCCACCAGGATTACACTAGCCAATACATACCATATCCCTTCCCTTTTATATGGTGCAACTATCCTCACCAACCTACACTCTTCCCTCAAAACAAAACTCTCATCTTGTTATAACAAAATATCCAAGTTTGCTGCAGGTCACAGAGCCTCTTCCCACCACTGCAATTCCCTCCACCAATTAGGTTGGCTAGAGTTGCCTAACTTACTAACTTATACCCAACTCATCCAAGCACATAAACTCATTCATAACCCATCTCTCTGTCCCTCACTAGCAAACACCTTTGAAATGCACAAACCAGACCGACTCCTGAGATCCAATTCCCAAAACCTTATTATACTGCACAAACCCACATGTCCAGCTGGGAATCGCCTGCTGTCCTTCTCTCTTGCTCGCCGTTGGAACTCTCTCCCTTCTCCTATCCACACTACTAGCAGTCTCTCCTTGTTTAAAACCTCACTGCACTCACACCTTACTTCACAATGGAAATGCTCATGCTCCCATCCTACCTAATTCTAACTACACTTGTCAGATTTCATACTCATTTACCTAACAGTGCCTTCTATAGTTTTCCATCACTAGTGATGTATATGACCAATGACTAAATGTACCTGATGTAATTCAAAAAAAAAATACTTTTATTTTCTTTTTCTACTTACGTAATCTATGCAATTTTTGTTATTCAAAATTTCTTTGATTTGTTCTTTACTAACACTGTAATGTTTATGATTTGTTCTTTACTAACACTGTAATGTTTATGATTTGTTCTTTACTAACACTGTAATGTTTATGATTTGTTCTTTACTAACACTGTAATGTTTATGATTTATTCTTTACTAACACTGTAACGTTTATGATTTGTTCTTTACTAACACTGTAATGTTTATGATTTGTTCTTTACTAACACTGTAACACTTATGATTTGTTCTTTACTAACACTGTAATGTTTATGATTTGTTCTTTACTAGCACTGTAATGTTTATGATTTGTTCTTTACTAACACTGTGATGTGTATGATTTGTTCTTTACTAACACTATAATGTTTATGATTTGTTCTTTACTAACACTGTAATGTTTAACTGAAATGTGTACCACAGATTTGTGCTTTTTGTATTATGTATTTGTATTTTTCTGGAGCTTTTCTCCCCAGGACTCCATTGAAAACAGGCTCTTTGTGGCCCAATGGACTGTCCTGGAAAACAAACGTCAAATAAATAAATTAATAATAAATAAAATAAAGTTCAGCTGTCCTAGTAGGATTTTCCTGACATTTACTCAGTTGCCTGCTACACCAAAAGCCATGGATCACAGAGAGCTTACAAAGCATCAAAGGGATCTCTTTGTTGAAAGGTATCAATCAGGAGAAGGGTACAAAAACATTTCCACAGTATTGGATATACCATGGAACACAGTGAAAACAGTCATCAAAAAGTAGAGAAAATATGGGACAACAGTGGCATTGCAAAGAACTGGATGTCCCTCCAAAATTGATGAAAAGACATGACAAAAACTGGTCAGGGAGGCTGCCAAGAGACCTACAGCAACACTGAAGGAGGGGCAGGAATTTCTGGCAAGTACTGGTTATGTACTACATGTGACAACAATCTCCCGTATTTTCCACATGTTTGGACTATGGGGTAGGATTGCAAGACGGAAGCCTTTTCTTACACAGAAAAACATCCATGGCCAGCTAAAATTTGCAAAACAATACATCGTTTCCCAAAAGCATGTGGGAAAATGTGTTGTGGTCAGGTTGAACGTTTGGCCACAATTCCAAAAGGTACGTTTGGCACAAAAACAACACTTCGCATTACCAAAAGAACACCATCCCCATGATGAAGCATGGTGGTGGGAGTATCATGCTTTGGGGTTGCTTTTCTTTGGTTGGAACTGGAGCTTTAGTCAAGGTGGAGAGAATTATGAAAAGTTCCAAAAAACAGTCACTTCTGGCCCAAAACCTACAGGCATCTGTTAGAAAGCTGAAGATGAAGATGAATTTCAGCTTTCAACACGACAATGACCCCAAGCATACATCCAAATCAACAAAAGAATGGCTTCAACAGAAGTAAATTAAAGTTTTGGAGTGGCCCAGCCAGAGCCCAGACCTACGTCCAATAGAAAATCTGTGGGGTGAGCTGAAGAGGGCTGTGCACAAGAGATGCCCTCGCAATCTGACAGATTTGGAGCGCTTTTGCAAGGAAGAGTGGGCAAATATTGCCAAGTCAAGATGTGCCATGCTGATAGACTCCTACCCAAGAAGACTGAATGCTGTAGTTAAATCAAAAGGTGCTTCAACAAAGTATTAGTTTAAGGGTGTGCACACACAACAAAGTACTAGTTTAAGGGTGTGCACACATATGCAACCAGCATATTGGATGTTTTTTTTATTTTTTATATTTTTTCCCCTAACAGATTTGTTTGTTCTTCAATTGAATTGTACAGGTTATAGGTCACATTAAAGGTGGGAAAAGTTTTGAAATGATTTATTGTGATTTCATTTTTATATCACAAAAACCTGGCATCTTAACAGGGGTGTGTAAGCTTTTTATATCCACTGTATATATGTATATATATATATTTTTCAAATATCTAACAGCAAACAAGATCTGAGGTAACTTAGGGTGCATTATGGGTAAGGGAAGAGCTTGAGAGGTTTTTGGTTACTACGAGGTATTGCAACGGACGAGTCGGATCCGATCCCACGGGTTTGAGGAAGAATGAAAATGGACAACGCAGATGGAACGCTATGGTGAGTACATAACTTCTTTTTTTGAGCTGTGATCAAGGTTTTTAGTAGTCTAGAAAAGGAGCTGCTATTAAAAAGAGAGAACTTGTAGAGCATATCAAATGTTGATTGAAAACTATAAGAATGAATTGGAGGAGGTTGGAAAAATGTGAACAGAGAGAGTGGAAAGACAGTTTACAGGGGAATAATAGAAGGACATCTTTGTGGCTCCCAGGTATGCAACAAAGTCTTGAAGGTTTAGGATTTGTGCTTGGTTGTGGTTGCACTGCTGTTTTTATATTGCATGCAGACAAAAAATATTTTTTCTCAGGTAAATAACAAATGCTAGAAATGTAATGGGAACGTGATAGGTAACTGAGAACATGTTTTTGGGAGTGTAATGAGTTTACAGATTTTAAAAGTTCTATACTGAGTAGTCTATTCAGAAATAATAAGTAGCAAATGTTTGTAATGAAGGAAATGATTATTTTGAGCTGGAATGCAGGATCTGTATTGCCTAGATATATTAATTTAATGTTATTCTCTTCCAAAATGCATTTATATGAAAATGGAAATCAAAATCTAAACAAACTGTAATTGAAGTATTGACTACTGTTAACGAGATAAAAAAACTAGGAAGTGTGATCTTTAGAAAAGGGAAAGAGCAAATTACATAGAAATAAATGGAATTTGTGGAAACAATAAACACATAATAATGTTCAAGAGGAGGAGTGAGGTTTATGGGAAGGCAGGAACTGATCAATTCACACAACATTGGAGTGACTGACAGTTGTTATAAACAAACAAAGAAAACATATTTATTATTCATTTATTTGATATTTGTTGGCCAGAATCGTCTGACTAAGCTTGCGCCTTTTTTCAGCAGAGACCCGGGGAGAAGAGCTGCACAGTACAAATGATAAAAGTACAATAAATTCACAGTACAATTTATATAAGTACAGAATTCAGAGTACAGATTGTCCAAATATTAAGGAATTAACAGGGGAAAAGTAAATAAGAAAAAAAAAGTTGCATACAAAAATATCAGAAAAGATATCAGTGTATCATATGTAGTGTATAATGCTTGAAAAAAATGTTGATATGGTTTGTTTTCTTTTCTGTTAGAGAGTGAGAGAGCGTGTGTGTGTGGTATGCATGCATGCATGCACTGGCAGTTATGGCTTAAGTGATAATTTAAAATAAAGCTGTTTAAAAAAATGTTCAGTAGCATTATACTCAGTGTTGCATTTCTTGTTTATATGCATTGTGAATTAATGCACTGTTGGAATCATACTCCTGTTTCTGTGTGTGTGTGTGTGTGTGTGTGTGTGTGCGTGCGTGCGTGTGCACGCGCTCATACATGTACATACATACTTGCATATCATATTATGAAAGTTAGAAAACAAAAGGGAGGATCACAAAATAAGCAATGACTGATTCATGAAACAAATACTTGATTCTCTCAGTAAAAAAAACCCTATATCAGTAAACTTCAGCAACAAAACCAAGATCAAGTCTTATCTTGGTAGTGCTGCTGTTAGGGAAAGGGGTTTCATTAAGGTAATGTGTAGGGTTAGGGTTAAGGTTAGGTCTAACACATGAATGAGGTGACCAAGATCGAGTCACTTATTAAATTTTCTCCAGTTAAGTCCAGTCCTTTATTGACTATTGTCAGTGAATCTTAGCAGCACAGAATCAGTTACAACTAATTACATCAGGGTGGTATGATTATTACAGGCATGTTTTGTCATTAGTATTCAGCACAGAGCAGATTCACATGCATTGAGCGTGGCCTACTATCTTTTAACACTTCTGAATATCATGATGTCTTATGAGATATGTAAGAACATCATGGCTTATATGACTATGAATATTATCTCTTCTAGTTAGCTCAGCATAGACTTAAGTCCACAAATGTGTTGTACTTCTTCCACCTTAACACTACTTTTACTTATAGGTTCATAAGTAAGTACTAGGCTAGCTGCCCTTGTGGGCCATTTTAAGCCTTTGCAATTTCCCTTTTTGTATTCAAAATAACCTCTGCTGTTTTAGTTATAGGTTGGCCTTACCCATCCCATGGTCAGTTATTGTAAGTTACATCTAATGAGAACAACTGAGATTATATCTGAGATAGTTTGAGGGGCCCATGCATGGAATAAAGCTGCCTTTGTCCATTAGCAGTACTGGGGTCAATCCTGCAGTACATTTTTTGTTTCCCATTCGTAGATCTAAGTTGCGCTTGAAGTTGGACTGGGATAAATTGTGTTATATGTGGATGGGGGAGTCTTTTCCAGAGCAGCGGTATCCTCTCCGAGATATACTTGTCTCTCCATACTTTTCTGTTGATGTTACAGAAGAGGTTTAGATCTCCTAGACTGAATATTTCTGATGCTATTTGACTTGCTAATGTGCAGTAAATCCAGTAAGTATTGGGTCGGAGGATGCCCTGTATGCCAGACACAGGTCACTTTTTAGCAGTTTGCGGGATAATGAATTTAGTGACCTATAGTTATCTTTTATTCTTCCTTGAAACTTGTTTATTGTGCTTTGAAATACTGGATGTTACATTATTACTTTATGCTAAGTGCTTATTAACTGATGTGTTTTATTCATCTGTTTTGTTATACTTGTTTTTGCCTTTTTGGACTGGGTGATGACTTGAAAGAGTCTATGAACCAGCTAGCTTGGTTATCTTCTTAACAAATGAAAGTAAATAGATGCATAAATTCACTTAAAATGAGGAACATAATTTAAAAATGTGTATATTCAGATAATTGCAGCTACTGCTTCCAGTGGTAATGCAACCACATAAAGGCATAACCTTACTTGTGACATTTTATTATATAAAGTATTAATGCATGGTATGCGCAGAGAGGATATGCATGATACAGTTATGATCTGCTTACTCCATACTTGTATCTTTATGAAAAAACATTTACACTACCCATTGTGCATATGAACCACTTGCTACACTAACACACAACAACTTGAAATTAACTTCAGTACATGGCTGACTAGACTTGGACCCCAAAGAAATTCTGAGTCATGTAAATATTGTGAAAATACAGAAAGTGTACAATATGTTCAATAATCACATGACTTATGAGTGTGTAAAAAGCAATGTCTTTCGGCTTTTCCCGGTTAGGGGTCGCCACAGCGGATCACTGGTCTGCAGATTGATTGTCAGTAGTGTTTTTACGGTGTCAAGCTGCCAGCCTGGAGCCTAACCTTCACAGAAGGCACGCACCTACCTGCATGTCTTTAAAACTCACTCGATCGCAGTGCAAATATAATTATCTGATCTTATCCTAGTCACCATTCATCACATACGGGTCTAGGATCTGACATCGGATCCAAGCCGGCACACTTAGACAACAGCTTAGCTCAAGCTCCTCCTCTCCCATAATGCTCTGCTCCCCTCTAACCCCTCAGATCTCGTTTGCCACATGTATATGTCAGATGAAGATTGCTCAGCTCCTCGGGTTATTCAATCGTTTTGTAAGTAGGTGTGTTTCTTTTTGGGATTTTTCTTAGTATTGTCTTATATTTCACTTCTTAAAGTTCCTTTGGCACATTTTTCCCTGTTTACTTAGTGCAGTAGAAATTTCTTTCTGGGAGTAGCTTCTCTTTTGTTGTGGTTTCTTTTGACCATTGTTGACTTTTGGGATTCAGTTAGCGTGGTGCTTGAGATAGGACGGACTTTAGTGTTTAGACTTTTGGCCTGTTTGTGGTACTGTCCTTCGGTTTTTCCACTGGTATTAATTGCCTGGGCTTTTCTCCATGTTGGAGAAACCTTTCAAGAGGTGCTTCTTGTGCGGGTGTAAGATGCCTGTCTCTGACTCGCACGAGGAGTGCTTCTACTGTCTCGTGTGTTGGCCATCTGGAAGTTGAATGCAGCATTTGCGCCACATTCAACCCCGGAGCCTGGGTTGACCGCCGGAATAAGTTGTTGCTAAAAGGCTTGGTTAAGGGGGGGGGTCCCCCTGGTCAAAGAATCTTAAACCAGGTCAACCCCTCTGGCCACAAAAGAAAAGTTTCCCCTTCTTCTTCTTCGTTAGGGGGGGTCCATCTAAACAAACTAGGCTGCCAGATCCCAGGTCCCCAGATCCGACTCCAGACTTAGCGGTGTTGGATCCAAGAACCTTGGATCTGAGGGCTTCTAGAGAGTTGACTTCCCGATCCAAGGCCTCCAGTTCTAGGTCTTCGGATTTGAGGACTCTACTTTTGACTCCCGAATCCAAAGCTTCTGGTCCGAAGCCTGTGGATCCAAGCCAGACCACACTTATCATGGATCCGACCTTGTCAGATCCAAAGGATTTGAGATCTCCTCCTCGGATCCTCATGTTTCCTCGGACCTGACTCAGTCGAATTCAAGACCTGTGCAGGATCCTATTGTTGTGTATTTTCCTTCAGAACCTTTGGTAGGGGATAATTTTTTACCCTTCCATGTAGGGTCCGTTCTCCAGTTCATCAGAGAAGATCCTCGGGGTCCCTACACAAGTCTTCAGCTAGGTCCGCCATTTCTTCTCGTTCCTCCAGGAGCACCCTGCCTTCAGCAATGGACAGGATGATGTGGTCCTTTTTGAAGGCTCAAATTGAGTTGGGGCTTTTGGCTTTTGCAGCCCACAGGCTTAGGGAGCCGAACTTCTCCCCCTCCCCGTATACCTTCTCCTCGTCAAACCTCATATGGATTGGACTCAGGGAAGCTGTTGCTCTGCGTAGAGGTGATGGGGGTTTCTGGGACTCCCTTTTTCCCTACCCCATCAGGGTCTATGGCTGGTTTTGTTCCCATTCCCCTGGGACAGGTGGGGCCACCGTTCTGGGTTGTCACCTTGGAGTCTGTGGGGGCTGGTTTGGGTCTGTGCTTTTCTGACCGTTCTCTGTCTCTCGGTGCTTCGACACTTGATAGCTCCAGACCTGCACTGTCCAGAGGGCTGGGAGTTCTGGTGGGGTCTGCTCCCTCCTCTGTTGTGCTGTTATCAGTGCGGGAGGGGGGTCTTGTCCAGTCCCTCCGTGTTCCAGGCAGTGGAAAGATCCCACTTTACTGCCAGAGTAGCCTGTCTTACTCACCCTGCTCCATTCCAGCCCCAGAATTTGAGTGGACCCTTCCTCATGCTCCCTGGTCAGCCTGTCATGTCTAGCCTCTGGGGGGGGGGGTAGTTTCCTCTTCCAAGTCTTCCCCTGAGCCTCCTGTGGAGGAAGTGCCTCGGAAGAGTCCATGTAAGAGGAGACATCTGGACTCCCCTATGGAGCATCTCACCAAGGACACGGATGTTGATAAAGGGGATGGGTCCCCAATGTCACCGCCCGATGACATTTCCTTTGGAAACATACTGGAGATTCTTAAGGCCAAGGGTAGTTGGTCTGCCCAGCCCCCATCCTCTGAGGAAACTGTGTTCCTGGAGGCTTTTGGTACAGACCTATCTACCTCTTGGGTCCCCCCCCCCCCGCTGACTCTTTAATCAACCTTATTGCCAGCAGGGCCTGGAAAGAACCTGATACAGTGGAGCCAGTACCAAAAAAGACCAGATACATTTTTAAGCCCACCATTGGCTAAAGCCTTCTGGTCCAGGACAGTTCCATTTGATGCGATTGTGGTGACTGCCACCAACAAGAAAGAGTTGGCGGAGCAGAGTTCATCTGTCCATCCTCCCAGCCATAAATCAAGAGTGTTGGACATCAAATTTTCTACCCCCCAAAGATCCTTTTCCAAGACCCAAATGGGGAACAGGAAAATGTGGTTCTGCAAGTCACAGCTTTCCTTTCAAGAAGCTCAAGAGGATTTCTCCTCCAGTAGATGGGAGGAGGTGTTTCAATGGTCACCGCTGCCCTAGAGGCAGAGGGGGTCCTCAAAACCAGGGGTCCAGGAAGCCCTTCTCTGAGAAACCCTTCCAACTCTCGTGAGGCTTTGCTCGACTGTCCCTCCCTGGAGGCAGTCAGTGATCAGATGGCTTTGCACCCTTTATCCTAGGCAAACATCATAAATGATCAGTGGGTGCTAAGAATCATATCCAAGGGATACTACATTCCTTTTTCAGACCCTCGACCAAGAAGCAGAACTCTCCCAGTTACGCCGCCTAGAGGTCACCAACCTCATTCAGAAAAGAGCCATCCAGAAGGTCCACACAAGACAGATAGGATCCGGAACTTACTCCCGCTTCTTTTTGGTACCCAAGAAAATGGGGGACTTGCTTACCATTCGGGACCTCAGTCAGTTAAACCTGTCAGTCAAGAAGTCAAAGTTTCAGATGGTCACTGTTCAGTCCATTGTGCCCTTTCTGCACAAGAATGACTAGATGTGCTCTATGGAACTCCAGGATGTGTACTATCATATCAAAGTAGACAGGAGGTCTAGGAGATTCCTCCACTTTCACTCAGGGGCTAATCACTTTCAGTTCTGAGCCCTGCCCTTTGGACTTACAGCAGCACCCCAGGTGTTCACCAAATGCATGGAAGTGGTGTTAGCTCATCTCAGGCTGCAGGTATTCCAGGTGTTTCCCTACCGTGATGATTGACTCCTTACAGCCCCCACAAAGCATCAACTGGTGGAGAACACATGCTTTCTTCATCGTCTCTTCAGTCAGTTGGGGATAACAGTGAATCTGGCCAAATCTTCCTTTACCCGATCTCAACAACTGGAATTTATAGGCACTCAGCTGGACACTACCTTGGAGATTGCAGCTCTTTCTCTCTGACACGTGCTTCTTATCCAGTCTCATGTTCAGGCTCTTCGGGAGCAAACTCATCCTGCAGTATCACTCATTCTCAGAGCTTTGGGTTCCATGGCAGCTGCCATTTTTCTGGACCTGGTGGCTAGATGCTACATGAGAGTGCTACAGTGGACTCTAGTGGTCCAGTGGTCCACCCTTTCTCATCCCTTGTCAGTCCCCATTCGTCTCATTCCAATTTGTTGGAGACAACTATCATGGTGGATGCATTCTCCAGACCTCCTAGTGGGCAGGCCGTTTTCTCCACCCGTTCCGATGGCCGCAGTGACCATGAACACTTCCCTCATAGGGTGGGGGGCACTTTCAGGGAAAGTCTGTCTAAGGGAAGTGGTCCCATTCAGAGACCAAGCTGCACATATATGTTCTGGAGATGAGAGCAGTCCTTCTATTGTTGCAAGCCGTTCAGGATTGCCTCCCTCTGGGGATGACAGCAGTTCACACAGACAACATGGCTGTTGTGTGGTACATAAACAAGCAAGGGGACACATGTTTTTATCTGCTTTGTTGTGAGGCTATGAGGGTTTGGGAACGGGCAATGTCCTCAGGGGATTTTCTCATTGCAGCACACATTCCCGGAGCATCCAGCGTGCTGGTAGACGAGCTGAGTGGGGCTATTTTGACCCCTCATGAGTGGTCCCTGAATCCTTCAGTGGGGATGCAGATCTTCTGTCAGTGGGGCCAATTGAACTGCAATCTGTTCTCAATCACAAATGGAACATTTACTTCGCTTTGACCCCTCCCCTCCCCCAGAGGATCGGCATCAGGTTCTCCTTTATGCTTTTCCACCATTACCCTTAATTCCTAGAGTTCTTCAGAAAGCAAGATGCCTCAGGATGCATTTGATCCTCATTGCCCCCTTCTGGCCTCGGCAGGTTTGGTTCCCTCTACTATGGTCTCATCTAAAGCACCCCACTTGGGTGCGCGATCTGATCTCCCATCCATCGCTCCGTCTGTTCCCAAATCTGCATATGCTCTGTCTAACAGCTTGGTTTGTCCACTTCCAGTGATTATTGCTAAGTCCAGGCTAGTGTCCCCTGTGTGGGACATTATCCTTGCTTCTCTGAAGTCTTCCACCAAGAGAGTTTACAGAAGTAAGTGGAAGAGACTCTCCATCTGGACTAGAGATCAGAATCTTGATCCATTTTCGGCTCCTATTCCTAGCATTCTCCTTTCCTTGGCTTCCCTTTTTAAGGAGGATGCTAGTTTTTCTACGATCAAAGTCCAGTTGGCAGCAATTTCTAATTTTCATCTCAATAACGACCTTACCTTTTCTTCTCGACTCTGCAAAGCCTTCTTGAAAGGTGTGATGTCATGTTGTCCCTATCTCGCCTTTCTTCTTTCTGTTTGGGTTCAGAGCCGAACTCTGCTCCGACTTGGCCACATACTATAGCTCGAAAAGTCTTTACTAGCTCGAGGCTAACCCCCATCCCAACATGCCTAGCGGTTGCTACCCAGATCTCGTTTGCCACTTGCAGCGTCAAGATTGTCTTCTGCTGGCTCAGGCTAAGTAGTTTTTTCTTGTGCTAAATTGTGAATATTGTGACAGTTTTTGGATAGCTTTTTGTATACTGGTAGCATTAGTCTAACTTTCCTTATAGTCTACTACTCCTCTCTAAAACCTTTGGTTGTTTATTGTTGCTTTTGTTGTGGCTGTCGTTTCTGTGAGCCTACCTTGCCTTTTTGATCCCTGTTGGCAGCCCGTTTAAGTTAGAGGGCTTTCCCCTTTTTCTGTCCCTTCTTTCATTTTAAGAAGAAGCCGTTTTAGTTAGAGGCTCTTCTTTCCTTAGGGGAAGTAGCCATTTAACTTAGAGGCTACCTCCTCTTTCCTTCTCTTGTTTTAAAAAAAAAAAAAGTTGTCTTTGTTGTCGTCCGTTAAGTGTATTGGCTTTTTATTATTGTTTCAGGTACTCTGCCATGTCCAAGGAACCTAAACCATCAGGGTTTAAAAAATGCGACTTGTGTTGCCAACATATGTCCCTTACGGACAGGCACACGAGTTGCGTGTACTGTTTAGGGGCTGTTCACCTGCCAGACTCGTGTTCCATCTGTCATGGCTTTAGTGCACGAGTCCTGCAGGAGAGACGAAACAAGCTTATTCTGCAAGGTTTATTAAAAACCCCTTTTGAAGCTGCATCTGGAGAAACTCAACCTGCAAAAAAAACAGGACGATAAACCTGCGTCTTCGTCGGCTCCATCCTCTGTGCCGACCAAATCTAAAGACAAGCCTTCAGAAACTTCAGAGCGAATAGTTGGCTCTGATAAGACTCTCTCTCCGGCGGCTCCATCAGCAGTTTCGGAGCCATCCCGGACTCAGAAAAGATCTAGGTCCCCTTCCTTGGAACCGGTGAGATCTGTTCCACAGTCTTCCATTTTACAATCTGTGGCAGGTAGTCACCGGTCTTTTGCACACTCTTCTCGGTTATCCAGGACTCTTTTGGATGATGACTGGAGAGGGTAGTGAAGAGGCTGCTCAAGACACCAGTATTTGCAAAAGTGTTGTTGAGCCCAGCCCAGAAGGAAGTGGTGCCATCTGCCCAATCAGTCTTTTCATCAATTCCTCCTCTGACTGTATCCAGTTCGGAGCTGTAGTGCATGGAAGTCGTGGTGGTGAAACCATAGGTTCCGACAACCCTAGGTTTGTCAATTCCGACCACCGCTCCGATCTCCTTGATACCTCAGTAAGTCGAGGGATTTGGGGGCCGATGCTCTCTCATCAGCTCCGAGGGGGGAGTGGCATCGGACCCTTCTTCGACCCCCCCCCCTCGGTGCTTCGGTGCAGGTGAGCTCGGCTCCTACATCAGCCTTGGAGCCATCGCCCTTGGTTCTGAGGAGGTCTCCAGGTTCTTTGGAACCAGAGTCTCCCTCCGTCCATGACCACTGTGCCTTTGAGGTGATGAAGAGTGTTCTGTCTGCTGAGATCGCTCCACCCTCGGCTCCATTGGCTCCATTGGCTGCTTCCCCTTCTCTACCGGTGTCTGCCTCAGAACCTCCCCTCCACCCCAAGTGTAGGGGACCTATGCCCCCAGGATGCCCTATGGGGTGACCCCACCTCTTCCAAAACCTTCCCTGAGCATGCCTCAGAGGAGGTTCCTCAGAAGAAAATGTGCAAGAGGAAGCATTTGGATTCCCCTGAGTCAGTCACCTCAGATACAGACTTGGAGGAGTTAGAAGGGTCCACAAGGTTCCCTTATGAGGATGTCTGTTTTTCAGACATCCTGGAAATCCTTAGACAAAGGGGTAACTGGAAGTCCCTTTTCCCTTCGGAGGACTAGTCCGTGTACCTGGACGCTTTTGGTTCCCGACCCTCCGCCTCTTGGGTGTCTCTGCCTTTTGACCCATTTTTAGCTGTAGTGAGTCGAAAGGCGTGGAGCTCTCCAGAAACCATGGAACCAGTTCCGCGGAGGCCCAATAAATTTATAACTGCCCCTGAAGATAAACCATTTCTTTCAAAAGGAGTGCCTGTTGATGCTATGGTGATGGCAGCAGCCACCAAGAAGGAACTTGCAGAAACTTCCTCTTCTGTCCATCCACCTAACAAGGAGTCCTGGACGATGGACAGGTATGGGGCGCATATGTTTTAGTCAGCGGCCTTTACACTCAGGTCGCTGAACTACTTATCACACTTTACAAGACTTCAGAGGGATCTCCTTAAGGAGTTAGGAGATAACCTTCAAGATCCTACAGCTGAGGGAGTAGCGAACAAGATGGCTAACCAGCTTGTGACTGTGACCTCAATCGTTAACTCCTCTATGCTCCTGATTTCTTATGTGGCAGATGGAGCGAGTAGGGCTGCAGGCACAGGTGTTGCTCTGCGGAGACACTCCTGGATGCGCCTATGTCAATTTGCAGAGTCCTTCAAGTACTCCTGTAAAAATGCCCCTTTTGATGGCTCTTCTTTGTTTGGGCCTCAAGTAAAAGAGACTCTTAACAGGTGTGAATGAGATGGCAAAACTCTCTGTGCCGTGGGAGTACGTTTTTCCACTCCTTCCAGACCTTACCCGAAAGGTCAGAAGAGTGGTAAGATGTTGTTCCAGAAATCCCAGGGAGCTTCGCCTGACACACATAGAAAAAATTCCCCCAGTGGCAGAGGGGGAAATAATAGCAGGAGACTCCATTCTTGTGGCAGGGTGGTCCACAGCAGGGTGGCAGGGATACTTTTTCTGCTAGGCCCTTCCAGCACCCCTGATGGGTTGTCTCATTGTCTACCTCTGGAGGCAGTCAGGGGCAGATTCTCACTGTACCCAAAAGCCTGGTAGACGATAACAGAAGATGCATGGGTACAGTCCATAATATCCAGGGTTTACAAAATTACCTTCTCCCAAATACCTCCCAAAAGAGCACAACGATCGATCACAGATGTTCCACCCATTCTTCAGGATCAGGCAAACCTAGAAGTACAAAGGTTGCTACAAAAAAGAGACATCCAGGAAGTCCCTGCAGGCCAAATCGAATCCGGAACTTACTCAAGGTTCTTTTTAGTTCCAAAAAAGACAGGGGACTGGAGGCCCATTTTGGATCTCAGCAGACTAAACAAATCAGTCAGGAAAGCGAAGTTCTGGATGGTCACACTGCAGTCCATTCTCCCCTTTTTGGGTCAGGACAATTGGATGTGGTCTATTGATCTCCATGATGCATACTACCATATAAAAATGGGCAGGCGATCCAGGAGATATCTACACTTCCGGCTGGGAGCCAGTCATTACCATTTCAGAGCTCTGCCCTTTGGTCTCATCACAGCCCCCAGGGTGTTCACCAAATGCATGGCAGTAGTTAAGGCTCACCTGAGGTATTTAGGATTCCAAGCGTTTCCGTATCTAAACGACTGGCTCCGTACTGCTATCACTGAGCATCACCTGATAAAAGCGCAGGACCACACAATTCACACTTGTGCACAGCTAGCCATCACCATAAATTACGAAATGTCTGCCTTGTTGCCTTGTCAGTGTATTACATTTATAGGGGCAGAATGAAATGCAAGAGACATGATAGCGAGGCTTCCTCAAGAAAGGGTCTCTACCATTCTTCAACAGATCTCAGTACTCATGACAAAAAAAGAGAATTCAGGCATGGTACGTACTGAGGGTCTTGGGTTCTGTGGCGGCAGCAATTACTCTGGTCCCTATGGCGTGCTTCCATATGAGAATTCTGCAGTGGCTCCTTTTCACTCAGTGTTCATTCCAGGATCTGTCAATGTCACACCTGATTTCAGTAACAGAGTCCTGCAGGAGGGATTTGCAGTGGTGGCTTTACTCCCCCCCCCCCCGGTCACCCTAGGCAGACCGTTCCTGACCCCCCAGCCGGTAGCCACAATGACCACAGATGCTTCCCAGATGGGGTGAGGGGGCATTATCTGGGACAGACTGTTCAAGGGACTTGGCAACCTCATGAGTACCACTTGCACGTCAATGTCCTGAAGATGAGGGCGGTGCTCTTGGTGTTGCAAGCACTTCAAGACTCTCTTCCTTCAGAGACTATAGCAATACAGACGGACAATATGTCAGTTGTATGGTATATCAACAAACAGGGCGGAACCAGGTCTTACCCCTTGTGTCGGGAGGCTCTACGAGTATGGCAATGGGTGATGTCTTCCCAACTTTTTCTGATTACGATGCACATCCCAGGGAAATCCAGTGTGATAGCGGATAAGCTCAGCAGGGCAATACTTATGCCTCATGAGTGGTCCCTGAAACAGGAAATTGAGGATTTGATTTTTCGCAGATGGGGCCAACCATGCTGTTATCTCTTTGCCACTCACCTAATCAGCAAATGCAGCAGCTACTTTTCCCTAGTCCCACCACCGGAACAGTCACCCAGGAATGCACTTGTTCATGATTGGCCCCTGGGACTGATTTATGCCTTCCCCCCATTTCCTCCAATTCCCAAATTTCTTCGGAAAGCACAATTGTTGGGTTGCAAACTGATCCTTATTGCCCCTTACTGGCCTCTTCAGATATGGTTTCCATTTCTTTGGCATCACCTGCGAGAGGAACCTTGGATTCTGGACCCAGTTCCAGACCTCCTGACACATCAGTCAGGTGCTCCCCCACCCTTCCATGCAAAATCTCAAGCTGACAGCTTGGTTTCTCCACTTCCAGTCCTAGCCAGGCTTCTAGAAATCTCCCCTGCAGTTCAACACATTTTGTTTTTTTTCTCACAAATCCACTACCAGGAAACTTTATGCTAGTAAATGGAAGAGGTTCTCTTATTGGGCAAAAAAGAATGAAATTGATCCCTTTACTGCACCTATTTCAAAGATTGTTGATTTTTTGGCTGAAACCTTTAAACGAGGAGCAGCTGCAGCTACGATTCGGGTGCAGCTGGCTGCTATTTCCAATTTTCAAGTAGGACACTTAGGTTCTAACGTCATGTCACATAAACTCTGGAAGGCCTTCTTATGATGTACTGCCCTATTAAGACCCACAATAAGAGAACCTCCCCATCTGTGGGATTTAAATTTAGTTTTAGCAACTCTAATTCTCCCCCCTTTGAGTCAGCTTCTTCTAGTCCTCTAAAAGTTTTTATTGTGGCAGGTTTCAGAGTTACAGGCACTTTCCATTCGCCCTCTGTATTTAATTTTCCACAAAGAAAGAGTCTTTCTCAGAACTAATCCTTCCTTTTTGCCAAAAATATGATCTGCTATTGTTAATCCTCATTCTGACCTCGGAACCGAGCCAGCCATTTTCCAAGCTCGCGTCAGCTTCAAACTCTCGAGCTAAACTCTTACCCACAATCCCCCTCTCCCTGTTACCTCAGATTTTGTTTGCCACATTGCCATCCGGTCGTGTCAAGCTACTTCTCTTGAGCTAAGTACAGTCAATTGTTGTTTAATTGCTTTACAAATTACTTTTCTGTCAGAAAAGTTCATATTTTATTGTCTCTTGCCCTGTCGCATCTAGCGTTCATAATTTCTTCAGGTTTTTCTGCTTTTTCCTTACTACTTTTACCGCAAGGTATTCTCTTTTTACCATCGTTGGTAATCTTTTCCTTTTTCATACCTTTTTTATTAATTAATTTGCTGTTATGGCAGATAAAAAAGGTAGTCCAGGGTTTAAGCGGTGTTCTAATTGTGGACACAAACTGCCTACTTCTGATGCTTACTCTTTGTGTGTTTATTGTTTGGGAGCTTCCCATTTATCTGTTGAACCACCTTGTACTATTTGTGAGAATTTTTCTAATAGAACATTGTTGGAAAGGAAAGATGATCTAATACTGAAGGGACTTCTAAAATCTTCCTTTTCAGAGGCTATTTCTGGGTCGGGGGTGTCAACCCTTCCTAGAGCCCAAAAGAAAATGGATGTTCCTACTAAGGCTAAATCTTTGCCTTCATCCCCGGCTGGGGACTTCTGCCAACCAAAACCTAAACAGGCTAAAGTTTTGGCTCCGAAGCTCTCTGTCAGCCCCAATGCTTTCGGTGCCTAGACCTTCAGCACCGAGGCCTTAGGCACCATTAGTGATTTTGGCTCCGTCTTCTCCAGCAGCTTTCTATATATCGGCACCGAGGGGCTCCTCGGTTGAGACCATTACCATTATATCAGCACCGACCGTTCAGTTGGCGCAGACCTTGACCGCGTCGGCTCCAAGATCTTTCTCGGAACTGACGCCTTTATTGTTGACTCCAGTTTTGTCAGTTCCAGCCTCGGCACTAACAAAACCCACTTTGGCAATGATCCCTGTGTCTGTTCCAGCTTCGGCACTGACAACCACTTCAGCACCGATCCCTGTATCAGTGCAGATAATGACCTCGGCACTGATGACTTCTTCGGTGCAGACAACAGTAGTCCAGTCTCTCTCAGCACCATTGTCCTCAGTGCGGTCAGATGAGATGGGCACCGAGTCTACCTCTTCTGTGGACAGGCCTGTTTCTCCCTCAGTCTCCATGAGGTCCACTAGAAGCCTTTCCGAACATGATGTGTTGCATCTTGTGGACCAGGTACTCTTGGCTAGAGGTATCCCACCCCTCAGGAACTATCCTTCCTTGGGAGGTGATCACCCATCTCCAAAGACCCTTTCTTATTCTCCTCCTTCATTGCCTGTGAAGTCCATGGATATAGCACAGTCTTCCGCTTCCGCTTCTGCAGTTCCCTTTATGGCTCTCACTAAGGATCCGCATTTGCCTTTGTGGCAGGAAAGCTTTGCTATGACCCAGGATGTCAATTGTGACATGCATAGTTTGCTGCTCCACAGCCATCTAGGGACTCCGGGTCGGCAAGCTGAGCCACTTAGGGGAGGGGTGACCCCTGTCCTAGACATGCACTCCTCTTCGGGTGGACCAGCCTTCCAACTGATGGAGAAGGCTTTTGCTGCTGCTGGTGATTCCGGACTGTCTATAACTCCAGCCTTCTCTGGTACACTGGTTTCACAAGTCGCACCTAGCGGACACCGACTGCAGGGGCTGCAGGACATATTCCCTCGGGAATCCCCTTTTCCGCTGTCTTCTCCAGCTTCTCCCACTGAGGAGGTCCACCGGAAAAGTTCATGTAAGAGGAAGTACATGGACTCCACAGAGGAGTCCCTCACCGAAGACACAGATCTCGATGAGGGGGAAGGATCCCCTCGGTTACCCTCTTCCTTTGGTGATATCCTCGAAATCCTGAAACAGAGAGGTGACTGGCAGTCCTTTAATCCGACCATTGAGGAATCTGTGTTCCTGCAGGCCTTTCGCGCCTGGCTCCCTACCTCCTGGGTTACTCCACCTGCCGATGAACTTGTTCGGCTCATCATGCAGCATGCTTGGAAGGCTCCTGATACCATAGAAGCTATCCCCCAGAGGCCAGCTAAGATCTTGTCCCCTCCTTCTTTGGATCACCATTGGTCCAAAGGTCTTCCTGTGGATGCTTTGGTGGTGGCGGCCGCAACATAAAAGATCTAGCAGAAGAAGAAAGCCAGACTATCCATCCGCCTAACAAAGAGTCCTGGGCCCTGGACAGGATAGGGAAGTGCACCTTTGCTTCAGCAACCTTTGCTGTCAGGTCCCTAAATTATATGGCTCATTTTACCAGGCTTCAAAAGGATCTGGTTTCTGAGCTCTCTGAAACCTTGGCTGGTGCCATGTCTGATGAGGTCCGTGACAAAGTGGCCTCTCAGCTGGCCACCATTAAATCTATATCTAACTTCTCTATGCAACTGATATCTCACGCATCAGGAGGAGCAGCAGGTTCAGCTGTGGTCTTGAGACGACATGCCTGGATGCACTTGTGCAACTTCGCGGAACCTTTTAAGTCTTCCTTTCTTAATGCCCCCATTGAGGCCTCCTCGTTGTTTGGGCCCAAAGTTAAAAGCACACTGGCCAGATGTGAACAGGATGGTAAGACCCTTTTTGCCGTAGGTGCCCGTTATTCTTCCCCTTAACGTGCTTTCTCCCAAAACCAAAAGAGTAGGAAGATATGGTTCAAGAAATCTCAGGGTCCTTTCCGTGACACACAGGCCGAGTTCTCTCCCAGAGGCAGAGGGGGAAACTCACAGGGAAGACGATCCTTTAGGGGCAGAGGAGGTTCGCGTAACCAGGGTTCCAGGGATTCTTTCCCTGGTCAATCCTACCAGCGCTGCTAAAGAGCTGCCCAACTCCTTTCCCCTGGAGGTGGTTGGGGGACGTTTCTCCTTGTACCCTTCTGCCTGGCTAACCATCACTACCGATTCTTGGGTACAAAGGATTATAACCAGAGGTTATCATATCCCCTTCGATCTTTGTCCTGCACCTTCAAAAAACATCCCGACGTTCCCCCCAGTCAAAGGGAAGAAGCAGCACTAGAGATAGAAAAGCTGCAAAGAAAAAGAGTCATCCAAATAGTCCCTCTAGACCAGATAGGATCCAGATTCTACTCACTATTTTTGATGCCAAAGAAAACCAGGGACTGGAGACCAATTTTGGATCTCAGTGTATTGAACAAGTTTTTTCTTAAAACTGCATTTTACCTGCCTCTGATCTAGCACACATGTGTTGGGGTCATTTATTTCACTGGTCTGACTAGTTTGCTACTTGTGTGTCTCTGCTATCCTTAAACAAAAACAAAAAAACTTGCTATTTTCCCACTTTCTATAATTTAAATTTGCTGTTCTGAACTGTTTGTAAGTTTCTTGGAGGCTAGTGCTTACTTGGGCTAAAGGGAAGTCTCTGTGTTCATCAGTGGCAGTGGTTAACATTGAGCAGCCTGCCTGCCCCTGTAGGAGTGGTTACTATTGGCCATTTTGGGTCAATTCCAAACTCCTTGATCTCTCTCTCTTAAAACCCTGCAGCTGCGTGGTTTTGGCGTCTTTCCAGGCTTGATAGTTGTTGCTGAAGCACCTACCAAGCGGAGAGAAGAAAGGAGCCACTTTTGAGATTTTAAGTATTTTCTTCTGATTTATTTCTTAGAAAAACTGCATTGCCGCCTACTTTTCGGCGTTTTCTTGCTTGCAAAAGTTGATATCTGTGTTAGTAACAGTATTTAGAACATACCTAGAGCCTGTTTATTGCATTTTTTGTGTTGCACCTAATTTAAAATCGTTTTTTCTTAAAACTGCATTTTACCTGCCTCTGATCTAGAACACACGTGTTGGGGTTATTTATTGCATTTTTCTGACTAGTTTGCTACTTGTGTGTCTCTGCTATCCTTAAACAAAAACAAAAAAAAAAAAACTTGCTATTTTCCCAGTTTCTATAATTTAAAAGAAAGTTCAGTTACAGAGTTGCTGTTCTAAACTGTTTGTAAGTTTCTTGGAGGCCAGTGCTTATTTGGGCTAAAGGGAAGTCTCTGTGTTCACCAGTGGCAGTGGTTAACACTGAGCAGCCTGCCTGTCCCTGTAGGAGTGGTTACTGCCTAGAACTGTAGTTTTATTGGCCATTTTGGGTCAGTTCCAAACTCCTTGATCTCTCTCTCTCTTAAAATCCTGCAACTCTCTTTTTTGCGCGGTCTTGCTCACAGAGGAGCGTCGGGCAGCGCCGGTTAGCTGGGGTATACTATTCCTGGCTCCACAAAGTCTGCGCCGCAAATTTTCCCTTAGAACTAGGCAAGCCTTAGCTCAAGTGCTTCAGATCAACTGCTCTTATTGCAGCACTTGCATAACCCAAATCAGCACTTGTCCAAATCTCCTAGACAGCACTATTATTTTCCAAGTCTCCTAGACAGCACTATTATAATACAGCATAAGACCCTCGATTGCCCGAAAGACAAGTGAAATTTACTTTGCCAAGCATGTCCAGAGGTCATCTTCAGGTGTACTCTCCAGTTCATCTGGTGGAATTGGGCATCCTGAGGCAATATCACAACTGCCTCATGTATACAGACAACTCTCTCCTCTTACCTCTAGACACAAACACTTGTGAGAGATGCAAATACACAGCCAGACTGGAGGCTAAGCGCTCTCAACCCATGACTGTAACAGACAGTCAAGAGGAGAAGAGACACACTAGCATCACACCACCAGTCACACATGGATCTACAAAACAAGCACCGGCAAAACATACACATAAATACACAAAAACATATTTGGAGGCACTTGGTACCAATCTGAAAAAGAAACAGTGCCCTCCAAAGCAGACAAGCAAGCAACCTGCACCTCCAAACACAAGCCAGAAAACACATAATTCACCTCAGCAGTGTGCCTCACGACAGCCCCTAAAGCAAAACACCATACCCAACACGCTAGTAATAGGAGACTCTATAGTAAGGCACACAGATGTTCCACTCACCAGGCTGAACAAGGAGAAGGTTACTGTCAGCTGCCTGTCGGGTGCTAGGATCCGCCACATAACACAGGCACTTAGATCACTCCAGAACAAGTACAAGTATGACGCTGTCATTGTACATGCTGGTGTGAATGCTCTAAGATGTACCTCCCTGGACTACATGAAAAGAGAAATTGAGGAGCTCTCTGATCATGTAGCCCAAGCTGGTATGACCCTGACCTTGAGTAGCATACTACCTTCACCTAGAATGATACCACAATACAAAGACAAAATGATCAATTTCAACAATTGGCTAAGCTTCTGGTGTCATTCTAAGGGTATCTAGTGTCTGTCTGCCTGGGATGACATGATAGACAAGCCTCGCTGTTTCACCAGAGATGGTTTGCACCTGTCACCCCTAGGCTTTCGAATACTGGCCAAGGCTCTTGCCATCCCCATAGTGCCTTTTTTAGGCAAGGCTCAAAGGACAAACCAACCACCGTAACCAGCACAGGTAACCAAAAACTAAGGGTAATGCTACTCAACGCCAGAAGTCTCAACCTCAAAATGCATGCACTCGAGGCACTCCTCAGTATGGAGAAAATCGATGTTTGTGCAGTGACGAAAACCTGATTCAAGGCTACAGAGAGCACCCCAGCACTACCAGGTTACATTTCATATCATACCTTCCGGCCTCAGTTACCGGATCGCAGTACAAAGGGCGGAGGTGTATCCATATTCATCAAGGATACCCTCATCTCCAGGTTAGTGGCGCAGCATGATGCCCCAGAGATCATCCATGCGCAACTATCAGCAGGCAAAACCACATTTCAAGTCGTAGCCTGTTATAGATCGCCCACCATGTCCCAAGGTGCTCACTCAGCATTCCTTGAGGCATTGGAAAATATAAAGGTCCTACCCGACACCATCATTTTGGGTGATTTCAACTACCCTGGTATAGACTGGGCGAACTACCAAAGTTCTAACTCCTATGCCCAGTGGTTCATAGAATTTATAAATTCAAATGCCCTTGAACAACTGGTATGTTCTCCCACTAGAGGGGACAACATGTTGGATCTAGTCTTCACAAATATGGGCACCCATTGTACCACACCCATTATCACTCCCTGTCTGGTCAGATCTGACCACAAACTGATAACCCTAGACATCCACACCCCTTCACCTCCCCCTGTCAAAGAAACCATCATAAAAAACCTTTCCAAAGCAAATTTCAAACTACTTGTGTCAGAGGTGGAAAGCTTCACTATTCCCTTGAAGAAGGATAATGATATCCAGGATGCAGAATCCTACCCAAAGGCACTTTATATACATCTTCAGGATTGCATGGACCGTGCTATCCCAAATAAAACCAAGACTCCTTCCTCAAGCAAGAAGAAACCAGTCTGGTGGACCCCAGCCTTAAGCAAACTATACAATAAAAGGAGGAGACATATACCAAAAAAGGCCAAATCTCAAGTAAAACAATCTTCCCTGATCAGCCTTAGTAAGAAATTGAGGGCCCTCATCAAGTCAACTAAAGCCAATTTCGAAAAGAAAGTTGGCAAGGATGCCAAGGATAACCATAAGGCCTTCTATGGTTACATCAAAAACCTAAATGGCAACGCTCAGGTCTGTTCTGAGCTAGTACAAAATGGAACAAAATACACTGACCCCACTGACATTGCCAACATCTTGGCTGACGGGTTCAGTGCAAACCCCCCCCCCCTTACCACCTACAGGGCCTATTACTATTGCAGGGGATCGTGTAACTCCAATTATTACTGATACGTTGGTTAATAAGGCTCTATCTAAAGCTAAAAACACTGCCTCCATGGGACCAGATGGTGTCCTGGGCTGTGTCATATGCAAACTCCAAAATGAATTAACCTCGCATCTGAATACCCTGTTCAGTCTCAGCCTCTCGACAGGATATGTGCCCATATAATGGCGCACAGCAACGGTGGTTCCGCTGCACAAGGGTGGGCCCACAACCGACCCTGGGAACTACCGACCAATAAGCCTGACCAGTCTGATCTGTAAGGCAATGGAGCGAATCATTATGGAACTCATAAATGGAGAGATTGGGAACCTCCAAACACTTGACCCCACACAGTTCGGCTTCATCAAGGGCAGATCATGCCTCCTGAACCTGGTGGACTTCTTTGAGACAGTTACTCAGACTATAGATAAGGGAAAGGAGGTACATACAGCTTACCTTGACCTTGCTAAAGCATTTGACACCATTCCCCGTTCGGGTTTTATTGATAAACTCACCAACCTGGGCATAAACCCTTACATCACAAGATGGATCATAAACTGGCTCTCAGACAGATCCCACAAAGGAAGAGTAGTGGGATCTATATCCGAATCCAGACCAGTAACGAGTAGTGTGCCTCAGGGCTCTGTCCTGGGGCTCCTCCTGTTTGGCATATACTTCTCAGAAGTACAGGCAAGCACTGAAGGGCTGTGGCTGACCAAGTTTGCGGACGACTGCAAGCTGGGTGCTATAATAGAGTCTCCGGCCAACATGGATATCTGCCAGAAGGGCCTTAATGAGACTGAAGCATGGTGTCAAAGCCATGGTCTCAAGCTAAATGCTAAAAAATGTGTAGTAATCCCCTTTGGAAAAAACAGAGTACCCGTGAACTACCACATAGGAGATAACCCCCTGAAGTCTGAAGTAGTAATAAGGGATCTAGGGACCCAAGTAGATAGTCAGCTTTCCTTTGATAACCATGTTGCCAAGGTGGTTAGAAAATCCTTCTATGTGACCCATCTTATCACGAAAGGGTTCGCTTCAAGATCTAAGGATGTAGTGCCACCCCTCTACGCTTCCCTCATCAGACACATTATTGAGTACAATGCACCAATTGGAATGTACCTGATTAGGCATCTCCAGCAGCTGGAGAGAACACAGAGGTACCTCACTAAGAGGATTACTGGCCTCAAACAGTTGCCCTGTGCAGCACAACTGAAAAAACTAAGGCTTTTCTCTGTGGCATACCGCCTTCTCAGAGGCGATCTCTGTCTAACATACAGAGCCATGTCCAACCCAGAACTGTTGAACATGCTCCATCTTAGCAAAACCAAATCCATTTGAGCTACACGCTCTAGGGATATAAACCTCAGCACAGCAATGAATAGAACGTGCTGGAGGGATAGATTCCCTTCGCAAAGACTTCCCTTGCTATGGAACAAGGTCCCGATCTACATAAGACAGAGCCCCTCACTATCACTCTTCAAGAGGAACCTTGACGAGTGGATGGGTAATAGAATGTTCACACCAGGGATCATACCAACAGCTCTACTAGATAGGGGCCAAGGGTACTAGCTGCTAGATCAAGGTCTAGGGAACTAACCAAAGGGGTGGTGAATACCGCACAATGTGGCTGGGCTAATATATCCCTTCAGGCAGATAGCCCAGTACCTACCTATGAACCTATTTGTGAGAGTACAAAAATTCCGGATGGTCACAATACAGTCTACCCTCCTGCTTTTGGAAAAAGACGATTGGATGTGCTCCATAGATCTTCAAGATGCGTACTACCACATAAAGGTGGACAGGCCATCAAGAAGATTTCTCCGCTTCCGTGCGGGAGCCAGTCAATACCAGTTCAGAGTACTGCCCTTCAGACTCTATACAGCCCTCAGAGTGTTCACAAAGTCCATGGCAGTTGTCACAGCTCACTTCTGACTTCAAGGATTCCAGGTGTTTCCATACCTAGACGACTGGCTCATTTCCACCCCCACCAGACTTCTACTGGAAAAAGCCCTGGCATACTCTCTCCTCGCTGCTCAAAGGCTAGGCATAACCATAAACTGGCAAAAATCCAATCTCACCCCATCTCAGTCGACAGAATTCATAGGAGTTATCTTGGACACAAAAAAACTGCAGAGCTGCTATTACAGAGCACAGAATTCTAAGGATAAAGCAACAGCTAATTCCCATCCTTTCAAGGGAAAAATCCACAGCTCACTCGGTTCTACAGCTGTTGGGTTCCATGGCAGCCTCCATCACCATTGTTCCCCTGGCCAGGTTTCACATGAGGCTTCTACAAAGGCTACTGCTCACCCAATGGTATCCTTTTCAGCATCCTCTTTCAGCCATGATTCGAGTAACCCACAGGTGCAAACAGGATTTAAATTGGTGGATGACAGACAATCTCTCACAATGGTCTTGCCCCTTTTCCCCCCAGCAACCCAAGGCCACAGTGACCATGGACGCCTCCCTGATGGGGTGGGGGGGCTATGTCAGGGACAGACAGTCCAAGGCACTTGGTCCGAACTGGAGGCCCATCTGCTTATAAATGTTCTAGAGCTGAGGGCGGTGCTTCTGGTGTTGCAAGCATTCCATCCCCTGCTGCCAATTGCGATTCAATCAGACAACATGGCAGTGGTCTGGTACATCAACAAGCAAGGTAGAACCAAATCTTACCCCCTTTGTCGAGAGGCCATGAGGATATGGCAGTGGGCGATGGCTACCAACCGTTTTCTTCTAGCAACGCACATTCCCGGGAGTTCCAACGTGATAGCAGACAGACTCAGCAGGTGCATTCTTCAACCTCACGAGTGGTCCCTGATTCCATTGATAGCGGCGGAGATCTTCCACCACTGGGGCTGTCCCTGCTGCGACCTCTTTGCATCCCCGACCAACTACAAATGCAGCAACTACTTCGCCCTGATTCCCCTTCCGGGACAGTCACCCAGGTACGCTATAGTCCACGATTGGCCCTCGGGTCTTCTTTATGCATTTCCACCCTTTCCCCTCATTCCCCATTTTCTGAAGAAAGCCCGTTGGTTGAAGAGCAAGGTGATCCCCATAGTACCATATTGGCTTCGACAGATTTGGTTCCCCTTCCTTTGGCCTCACCTACTAGATTGACCATGCATTCTCCCTCCAACCCCGGAGTTGATCTCACATACACAGAACCTGATTCATCCCAACTTGAACAGCCTGAAGCTCATGGCTTGGCTACTCCAATTCCCTTGATTGCCAGGCAGAATGATCTGTCTTTACTAATACGTGATATTTTCACTTCTTCTCATAAGTTTTCCACTAGAATTACTTATCTGAGCAAGTGGAAATGATTTACCTGTTGGCTGAAAGATAAACAAGTAGACCCCTTTTCAGCATCAGTGTCGAATACTAGACTATCTGGCCGACCTTTTTCAATCAAGTCTATTGGCCTCTACCATTAGAGTTCATTTGGCTGCAATTTCTAATTTTCATGAGGGTGTCCAAGATTCCTCTCTTATGTCCCATAAATTGTGCAAGACCCTCATAAAAGGTGTGAATCATTTGAAGCCACCTTTTAGAGAACCTATTCAACCATGGGATTTATCATTAGTTCTACAAGCTCTGACAGTGTCACCTTTTGAACCAGCCTGTTCTTGCTACCTCAAGTATTTGTCATGGAAAACCTTGTTATTGGTCGCCATTACTTCTGCCAGGCGTATTTCTGAGCTTCAAGCCTTATGTATCAAGAGTCCATACTTAATTTTTCATAGAGATAGAGTGTCTTTGAGAACTAATCCGTCATTTCTGCCTAAAGTGATCTCTGAAATGTCCATTAATCAAGCCATTGAATTGCCAGTTTTCTTTCCCAGTCATTCAAACTGAGGAGAGCATTGCCTACATACCCTAGATATCCACAGGCAAATCGATTTTTACTTAAACAGGACTAAACCCTTTCGTAAATCTGACCAGTTATTTTTGGCCTTTTGTGGACCTAGATTAGGATCTGCTGTTGCTAAGGTCACATTAGCTAGATGGTTGAAGGACTGTTTCACATTCATTTATACACAACGTAATATCTCGTTGCCTACTACCATGAAAGCTCATTCAACAAGGTCGGTGGCAACTTCTATTGCCTTCCATGCCAGAGCTTCTTTACATGACATCTGTGCAGCTGCAACTTGGGCTACGCCTCATACTTTCATCAATCATTACAAATTGGATTTGGTCTCCAGGGGAAGAGCATCTTTTGGTTCTATGGTGCTCAGGAATGTCCTTCCATGAGAACCTCCCAGGAATAGAGATAGCTGGGGACTCTGTCCCATGTGTAACGAATGAACGAGGATTAACAATATCAGATAAAGAAGTTATGTCTTACCATAACTTTCCATCTATATTGTTGATCCTTGTTCAGTCATTACCACCCTCCCTCCTTCCCCCTCCTGTGGTTTCTAGTGGATCTCACCATCCGGTTCTCTTAGGTTATTTGACCAGAGTTAACCTCTACCTTCTTTGACTTGCAAACTCAATCTGAGGTAACAGGGAGAGGGGGATTGTGGGTAAGAGTTTAGCTCGAGTGTTTGAAGCTGACGCGAGCTTGGAAAATGGCCGGCTCGGTTCCGAGGTTGGAACCGATACCCATGCGTAATGACTGAACGAGGATCAACAATACAGATGGAACGTTATGGTAAGACATAACTTCTTTTTCAGAATACAATTTGAATCAGTCCATTGAACTTCCTGTTTTCTTCCCCAATTATGGTAACAAGGCAAAGTATAAGCTCCATCAGGTGGATGTTCATAGGCAGCTTCGCTTTTATTTACATAGAACCAAGGACATTAGAAAATCAGACCAATTATTTATATCTTTTTCAGAGAAGAACCAAGGTTCTCAGGTTTCAAAAGTAACCTTGTCAAAGTGGCTTTCGAACACCATCACATATATTTATGAGTCAGGAAACATGAAAATCCCAGGAAAGATTAGAGGATACTTGACTAGGTCTTTGGCTACCTCTGTCGCTTTTCAAGGTAGACTACCTCTAGATTCTGTCTGTGCAGCAGCAACATGTTACTCATTACAAAGTGGATGTGGCCTCCCGGAACAGGGCTTCCTTTGGTTCCACGGTCCTGAAGAATTTTTTCCAGTAAGCCACCCAGGATTTAGGTGCTGGGAACGCTGTCCCAAACAGAATGAAGGAAGGTGAGAGAGGGACAACATAACATAAAGAAGTTATGTTCTTACCATAACGTCCCATGTTTGTTGTCCTTCATCTCACCTTCCTTCTTGGGTATCTCCCTCCTTCCCCCTTCCTGGAGGATCAAGAGGATTTCCTTTTTTTGGCTACACTGGCTGAGTTTCTGCTGTCACTCCAGCTGCTTGGATAGTCTTTGTCCCCTCCCTTGTTATGTCTACTTCCTGTTACAAGGGGATTATCTGCTTTGGTAACTTGATTCTTGTTTTACCTGCTTTGTCTAGTGGTTGGTTATCACAACCAAGATCTGGGTAGCTACCGCTAGGCATGTTGGGATAGGGGTTAGCGTCGAGCCTGTAAAGACTTTTCGAGCTGTAGCATGTAGCCGAGTCGGAGCAGAGTTCGGCTCTGAACCCAAACAGAAAGAAGGAAGGGGAGATGCAGGACAACAAACATGGAACATTATGGTAAGAACATAACTTCTTTTTTTGTTGCGCCCTCCAGTCAAGGACCATTCTCCGCTGTGGGATCATACTCTGGTGCTGCAATCTCTAACTAAACCCCCTTTTGAGCCTGCTACATCTTGCGACTTTAAGTTTCTTTCTTGGAAGACTGCCTTTTTAGTGGCTATAACCTCAGGAAAGAGAGTATCAGAATTGTAGGCTCTTACCATTAAGCCTCCTTACTTAATATTTCATAAAGACAAGAGTGGCTTTGAAATCCAATCCTTCCTTTATGCCCAAAGTGGTGACTGAGGCGAATCTCAATCAATCAATCCAACTTCCAGTGTTCTTCCCTAAGTATGCTAATAAAGGAGAATACATTTTACATTAGATGTTCATCATCAGCTTTGTTTCTATTTGCATAGAACTAAGCCCTTTCACCTCTCAGACCAATTGTTGGTGGCCTTTTCAGTTAGCAGAAAGGGCCAAGCTGTGTCAAAAATTACTATTTCCTGTTGGATTTCCTAGTGCATTTCTTACATTTACTCCTCACGTGGTTCTCCTTTGCCTGGACCAGTTAGGGCTCATTCCACCAGGTCAGTGGCCACTTCAGCTGCTTTTGTAGCCCATTAGTCTTTGGGTGACATTGGTGTAGAAGCAACTTGGTCTTCTCCTCATACCTTCATCTCTCATTATAAACTTGACTTAGTTTCTAGTGACTCCACTGTTCTTCGGCATGTCCATCCTTGAGGCCACCAAAGAATTTTGGGTAGCTGGGGACTCTGACCCACACATGATGAATGGTGACTAGGAGAATATCAGATTAATAGTTATGTACTCACCATAACTTGGTATCTGTGTTATCCGTAGTCACCATTCATCACGGTCCCACCCTCCAGCCCCCTTCCTGAGGGATTGGCAAGATTTTGGTGGACCTTTTCTGGTGGCAGGTTTCTTCTGTCTGTCTTCTTTCTCCAGGGCAAATTCGATCTAAGGGGTTAGAGGGCAGCAGAGCATTATGGGAGGGGAGGAGTTTGAGCTAAGCTGTTATCTAAGTGTGCCGGCTCGGATCCTAGACCCATATGTGATGAATGATGACTACGGATAACACAGTTATGGTGAGTTCATAACTATTATAGCCTTAAACCTTACAGCTGGATCCCAAAGCCATAAAGATATATTTAAAAAATATAAAATAAAATATGAAATTCTAGGTGTGGCATAATAAAAGTTATATTTGTCAGGGAGGCTGAATTATGGTATGTTTATTCCCTCCTAGCCACATGATCAAACTCTGAGAGAAAGTGATAAGTGCCACCTCATTTCCTCTTACAGGCACTATTTCTGTATTAGCTTTCTTTCTGCAGCAGTAATTACTACTGCCAAAAAATGATTGCACTCAAAGTCTGTTATGTCTGTTAAAGTTTTCTTAATCTAGGCGCTGTACTGTTACAGTTACATTACTTGTCCCTACAGACATGCCTTAGTATAGCAGCAGAACAACATAAAGTGCAAACATTTTCTGAGAAGATTCTGATTTTTATTGCAGCCAAGATTATAGAGACAGATAACAGGGTAGATAATATGAACACTGTAGTTCTGTTAAAGAGTTTGTTTTCGGAAGTAGACTGGGTTTGTCAAATGAGCATGGATGGCCATGCATTTTGATGTGTTTGTGTCGTGCATGTATGTGTGTGTGTGTGTGTGTGTGTATATATATATATATATATATATATATATATATATATATATATATATATATATATATACACACACATACATACATATAAAGTTTCAAAATTTCAAACTTGAAAAGGCCGAGACCATAAGATTGAAGTTTTGAAGCACTGAACGTTTTGAATGGAGATCGCCGTACAGTGCAAAATGGGATATTTACTGTTTTCTTCACTGTAGTGTGATCTCAGAGTTGGTATATTTAATTATCAGGGGGTGTGGGATATGCAGGGGGGACTGCCCCTGCAAAAGCATACTTTTTTTTTTTTTTTATTAGGTTTTCGAACTTTCAAAATGTTGATCTTAAGGTTTCGGACATTTGAAATTCGAAGTTTTGAAACTTCGAGCTGCTGAAGTAGATCCATATATTTATATATATATATATATATATATATATATATATATATATATATATATATATATATTTATTTATATATTAAGAGAACACATCAGTGACAACTAAGAAGTTTTCTCTTTCCGTTAAGATGTTTAGTTGTCACAGAAAATATATACCAGTGTCATTTTCTGTTTGTTTACTCAGCTTTGGAGCAGAAGGCTGTGGTTTCCTTTCCCATGCGTACATAAAAGGGGGTGCTACACTCCTGAGTGTGCCATCCTTTGGATGAGACATTAAACCAAGACCCCATTTGCTTGAGTTGGTTGTAGCACAGGTGGATGTAAAAGATCCCACAGCACCTACTGAAAAGAGTAGGGGATGTTCCCAATGCAGTGGCCAAATTTCTTCCAGTAGTACAAATGCCACCTCAGGTCTTCCCTGAAAAGAGGCTGCTAGCCTAATGGGACTAACCTGGCCAACAAAGGATAAAATACAATAAATAAACATAAATAAATGAAAATCCAAATAATAAAAGCAGGCACAGCGAATAAAGGATGGTCCAAACAAACCAAAACCAATGTAATGCAAAGAAAAAAATGGAGTGACCAACACAGCAGAGGTGAAAACCTACACTATAAACTTTAACAACAAAATAAAAACAGTAAACGCTTTCATGCAACAAGGCTTTTCTTCAGACCATTAAAATCATATACAAAAACACATTTAAATACACAGGATAGTCAAATTAATGAGTTTAAAGCACATGGTTTAAGTACAGGTTGTAAAGACCCAGTACAATGTAGTCTAGATTATTTGTCAGCTTGTAATTCTAATATCCACCTCAACTTCACACATTCAGTCCTAGTTACATGGCCATCCCCTTTTAAACCAAAATCAAGTAACTGTAACACAGCAAACTTAAAAAAAATTCTCATCATAAAGACTAACATATTTTGCCAACGCATTAGATAATTTCAATTTACAAATATCATATATATGCTCAAGGATACAAATTATATGTTCAGAATGCAGTGGGACCTTTCCATGTTATTCTTGTCATACCTGTAAATATATTCATTCTGTTTCTCGGTTTATATATATCCTGATACTGGTCATTTTTATAAACTTGATTTTTCTGCTAATTGTAAAAGTCTTAATTTAGTTTATTTAACACAGTGCAGTATATGTTCATGTTGTTTTGTAGGTATGTCCAACCATTCTTTGAGTGAACATATCCTTGAGCATATAAATATTAAAATAATGTAATAAAATCAGCATAATTTCTAGTGTCTCTTTCAGGTATTGCAAAATGCCATAGATAGATTCAAGTGAGCACTTCGCAGCTTAACCTTTATGGGCAACAGTTTAGTTCGAAAAGAGACTGACATCAGTGTGTCAGTACGGGCAGAGGTTCAAAACTACACTCTGTCTCTTTGTGAACATTTCTGCTGCCATTAGGAAGGTTGACTCCTGCGTTCGGTCTGCAGTTGGATTTCGTTTGTCTGTTGCTATCAGCTCAGATAAGTACCCCATTGGGGATTTTATTTCTTGTTACTGACATTTGTTTTGTTCATGTCATCCAGGAAGGGCAAGTGTAGGTGTGGAAGGCAGATTCCATGTAAAGATAGCCACAAGCTCTGTTTTTTCTGTTTAGGGCCTAGTAATGACCACCAACCTTGTTCTAGCTGTCAGGCCTCTGTGCCTAAAACATTTTGGAGTTGTCTTTCAGCTCTGAATATGTGACTGGAGAATCAGAGGCTCAAACATCTGACTAAAGATGTTATGGAGGGTGCCTGGGGTCCTTTGGCCAACCCAAGTTTGAAGAGGAAGGTGAGTAAGCTGAAACCTTCTGCCTCATAGGTTCATAGGTTCATAGGTTTATACTAGGCTATCTGCCCTAAGGCATTTATAAGCCTAGCCCAAAGTTATGTGGCTTACGCCACCCCTTATGTTAGAAATAATGTGCCCATTAGTTTGTTGTGCCTCTGTCCAGCAGTGACACAGAGATGATTCCCGGGGTAAACCTACGATCTCCCATCCACCGGTCAAGATTTCTCTTGAACAGAGCCAGCGAGGTGCTCTGCCTCACATGGACCGGAGGTCCGTGAAGACCCAGTGGTATGGTCAGAGGTCAGATCTGCTTCTTCAGCAGGTACATCTGTGGAAGCTTCTAATGGAATGGATCCCAGCACATCCAAGGCTTTGCAGACATCTTTTTTGGGTGACATGAGGGAATCACAGCTCATTGTGTTGGAGGACTCCAGCGACATCCCTGCAATTGAAGCTGCTTCTAGGGATGTGGCTTCATCTGCCATGAGGCCTACATTGGATACCTCTTTTTTGTCCCCTCTTCCAGAAAGACATGTTAAGAAGAAGCAAAAAACTAAGCACCCAGCATTGCTTCTTCTTCTTCTTCTTCTTCTTCTTCTTCTTCTTCTTCTTCACATTCCGATTGGGAAGCTATTTCTCAGGGTCTTGTTAAGGCCTTGATGGTCTTGAAACCTACTTCCCCTCTGCCTCTGCTATCTTTCTCTTCCTCCCCAGTTCAGGCTGCTGTGTCTCAGGTACCTGATTCTGTCTCTGAGGAGTCCTCTTCTGATGATGATTCTTTGGCATATTTCACCCAACTTGCTTCACCTTTGGAATATGGATATCTTGAGGAGGAATCTAATGGAGGAGATTCCCCTCAGAAGGAAATTTCCTTTGGTCAAACCATTAATAAGATGAGGGAGTTCTTCAAATGAGATTGTTCCCACATTTCTGAGTTACTATGACCTCCTTCAGATGGAGGTTCCCTCACCCTCTGCAGTTTCTCCAGTCCTTCCAGCATTCTTAGACACATTTGCTTCTTCCTCTAAGACTCCAGAATCTCAGGCTCCAGCTCTTAAGATGCCTGACAGGTTCTGTAAGGTTCTTAATGATTGTAAGCTTCTGTATAAATGCCCCTTTGCAGATTCAGCAGTGATTTCCATAGCTTCAGATAAGTTTTCTGGGTTATCTCCCTCTGCCAAGCTTATTCTGTCTGATAAATAGAGCAAGAGTCTGGATAGACTGGGTTAAAAGGTATATACTTCTTCCACTTCAGCTAGCAGAGCTATTAATTACCAGATGCATATGCCTAGGTACTCCTTAGCTTTGCTTTCTCAAGCTTCTCAGGCTTTATCTTCCCTGCCAGTTTATGAGATTAAAACACAGGTCATGGCTCTCTTGGCTGCTTCCTCTCAGGTTGCTAGGCATTCTATTAAGTTTAGCTGTGATACTGTTGAGGCATCATCTAGAGCTGCTGCTTCTGCCTCTATACTTAGGAGGCATTCATTGTTGAGACTTCAATCATTACCTGACAATATTAATGCCAAGTTACTAGACAAAACTGCTCTTTTTGGATCTGCGGCTGCAGAGCTATTTAATGCTCTGCAAAAGAAAGGAAAGGAACTCCAGGACATTAAGCACCTCTTTCTTTCACCGATCCCTAAATTTCAAGGGAACTTTCCTGTCAAAACATCTTTTGTTAGGAGGCCAGCACGTTCAGCTTCTTCTTCTTTTTCTTCGTCTGCTTCCAGGTCTGAGAAGTCTTCCAGAAGACCCCCTCAGTTGAAATCATCTTCTTCACTTCCCTCTTCTCAACAGTCCTTTCAGGCTAGACCAAGTTCTCTGTGACAACCAAAGTCCTCTTCCTAGTCATACCTCTCTTTCTCTTCGCCTTTATCTGTCTTTTCCAGCCTGGACAAGGATCACTCAGGATGCCTGTTTTTTTTTCCCATTATCCATAAAGGTTATTCATGACTTGGAAGAATCTCCCTCCATTCATGGGTATTCCATAGCCCCCCTCCAGTCAGATGCAACTTTTTCAAGATATTCTTTTTCAGCTGAGGTGTCAGTACAAGCCTGTTCCTTGGGAACAGAGAGGCAAGGGTTTTTACTCAAGAATGTTTCTGGTCCCAAGGAAGGATGGTCCTTGGAGACCAATTCTGGATCTTTCCCACTTAAACGCTTTCCTGCAAGTTCCTTCTTTTTGAATGCTGCTCCTGCAGACACAGTTTCCTCTCATTTCACCTCAGGCCTTCATGGCTTCCCTAGACCTTACAGTTGCCTATTTGCATATCCCCATCCATCTACTGTACAGAAAATGTTTACTTTTCTCGGTGGGTTCTTCTTTGCACTTTCAAATTTTCTGCCTTGCCTTTTGATCTCTCCACTACCACAAGGGTGTTCACAACGTGCCTTGCTCCTGCCATTGCCTTCCTGAGGGTCCAGGGTATTCAGGTTTTTCCCTACCTGGAAGACCACCTTTTCCTAGCAAACGACCCCAATCTCTTGTCTCTAAATCTAGAGAAGGTCATTCATCTTCTTCATAACCTAGGCTTCATCATCAGTTTCAAAAAATCCAGTTTGACTCCATCTCAGGATCACAATTTCTTGGGGTACAGATTCAGGACAGACCTGATGTTGGTCTTTCTACCAACAAACAAGGCTGTATTTCTCATTCACTTCTTAGAGATCCTCCCGACTCTTCAAACCATCTTAGCCAGGGAGTTCCTGAGACTCCTAGGATTCATGGCTTCCACAATTCCCATGCTGCCCTTTGCAAGACTCAACATGAAGAAATTTCAGTGGTTTCTGAAGACTACTTGGTCCCAGCTTGCTCATCTACTAGATGCCATGATTCCACTTCTTCCATGTCTGAAATCAGAGCTCCTTTGGTGAATTCAGCAGTTTTCTTTGAGTCCAGGTCTTCCTCTTCTTCTGGCTCAGCCTTCTCAATAACTTTTCACAGATGCTTCAGACATGGGTTGGGGAGTGACTTTTGCTTCTAGGAAAGTACAGGGTCTTTGGGGTCCATCTCAGAAGAGAGAGCACGTCAACATCAGGGGAATGAGGGCTCTGCTCTTAGCTTTGCAAAGTTTCCACCCAGGTCCTCTGAAAATCCTTACAGATAGCACCACTGTCCTATGGTACATAAACAAATGGGGAGGGTACCAAATCTTACCTCCTATGCAGGCTGGCAATGGAGGCATGGGACCTAGCCATTCAGTACAAAGTCATTCTTCATGCTGTTTATCTTCCATCTGCTCAAAATCTTGCGGCTGAAGCATTAAGCAGGACCATTTCACAATCCCATGAATGGATGTTTTACAGGGATGTGTTCTTGGACCTGAATCATTGGTGGGGTACTCCACATCTGGATCTGTTTGCTTCCCCTCAGAACAGACAACTTCCTCTCTTTTGTGCCACTGCCAGGACCCTGCATCCTCTGGCTTGGAAGGTTGACGCCCTTTCTTTCTCATGGAAGGGGATGTTTCTTTATGCATTCTCCCCTTCTCTCTCATACAGAAGTTCATGCTAAAAGTTCAGCAGGACAAACCAAAAATATTGTTAGTGGTTCCCTTTTGACCAAGACAGCACTGGTTTCCTGTTCTTCTGCAGTTTGCCAAGTGCCATCACCACAAGTTGCCTCACCTGATGGATCTACTCACATAGAACAAGGGATCCTTACTTCATCCACATCTGTCAACATTACAGCTGACCCTGTGGGTGATCAACTTCTGATCTCTTTCAGGCACCTTTATTCTCAGGATGTGCTCGGGGGCTTGCAGGAGGCCAGGAAACCCAATACAAGAAAATCTTATATTTCAAAATAGAAAATATTTTTTATCTGGTGTCTTAAAAGAAATCTAGATCCATTTACTGTGGACATTATTGTTGTGATTTCTTACCTGTGTGAGCTTCTAAAAAGTGGCTTATCATATTCTTCTGTGAAAGTCCACTGCTCTGCTCTTTCTGCTTATCTGCCATTGTTACCTCGATTAGCTTCAAGATTGGAAGTCGAGCTTTTTCTGAAAGGCGTCCTACATATTAAACCCCCAAGGAAACCAGTTTCCCCGCTTGGGACCTTTATGTCCTGGAAATGTTAACTCTGCCTCCCTTTGAGCCTGCAGGTTCTGCTTTGATAACATTTTGTACCTGGAAAACTGTGCTCCTGGTTGCCTTGACTTCTGCAAGGAGGGTCTCTTAAGTTACAGTCCTTGATGACATCTCCACCCTTTTTGGTTTTCCACAAAGACAGTTTCCATGCAAACTAATCCTTCTTTTATGCCTAAGGTAGTGAATGACTTGTCTCTTAATCAATCTATCCAGTTGCCTACTTTCTTCCTTTCTCCTCACTCCTCTAATGAATCAATTTTGCGTATGTTGAATGTACACAGGCAACTTAGATTTACTTGGACAAGACTAAAGCTATTAGGAAGTCAGCTCAGCTTTTTGTGTCTTTATATCCCAGGCCTCTGGGTTTACCTGTTTTTAAACAGACTATTTCTTCTGGTATTTCTAAAGCTATTGCCTTTTGCTATGACTTCCATGGCAAGTCTTTGGCTACATCTGTCAGAGCCCATTCAACTAGATCTGTGGCTTCCTCAGGGGCTTTCTTTAAGGGTCTGGATACTAATTCCATTTTGGAGGCTGCTACTTGGTCTTCTGTGCACACTTTCACTACACTTTACAAGTCGGATACTATTTCTAGGTCCAGAACTGGGTTTGCAAGGGCTATTCTCCATGGGTTTTTAGAGACTTCTTCCTTGCAGCCTTCTTTTCCTTCCACCTTCCTAAGTTCCATTTAAGCAGTGGCACTCTCGCATATGTTAAGAATACTGCAACATTGAATAGAAGGACATAGAATAGTTGTGTAAAAATCCTACCATAATCATAGATGTCTTTCTAATCTATGGTGCAGTATTCTGTCCCTCCTGCCTTTCCCCTGCATCTCGTCAATTCCCTGGCTGACTTATTGTTTTCCTTAGGACTCCTGTTCCTCATGGGCATTTTAGTTCTGAGGATGGTACATGCAGACCTCCTTTTATGGCTGATGTTGTCAAAACAGACATGCGACATTCCACATACTGGCAGTAGCTTGAAGCTTTTGTATACTGGCCGGATGTCGGGTTGTAAGGCGGAATACAACCCCATATGTTAAGAATACTGCAGCATAGAAGAGAAGGACATTTATGGTTATGTTAAGATTTTACACAACTATTCTTTCTCAAAAGAGCATGGATGGTCATGCATTGTGAATTGTTTGCGTCGAGTGGGTATGTATGTGTGTGTGTGTGTGTGTATATATATATATATATATATATATATATATATATATATATATATGTATGTATGTATGGATATAAATATATACAAACACACACACATGGATCCCCTTCAGAAGATTGAAGGTTCAAAACTTCGAACTTGAAAAGGCCAAGACCATAAGATCAAAGTTTTGAATCTTAGCACGTTTTGAATGGAGGTTACTGTGCAGTGCAGAATGGAATATTTACTGTTTTCCTCACTGTAGTGCAGTCTCGGAGTTGGTATATTTAATTAGCAGGGTGTATGGGGGGGGTGCAGGAGGGCTTGCCCCCCCCCCCCCTGCAAAAATGTAAAAAAAAGTATTTTTTTATTAGCTTCTTGAAGTTTTAAAACTTTGAGCTTATGGTCTCGGCCATTTGAAATTCGAAGTTTTATATATATATATATATATATATATATATATATACACACACAAACTGTTTCCTCACCTAAGCACCATGTTCAATCATAGTCTCACATCAGGATTTGTGCCCACTGAATGGCGCACAACAACAGTTATCCCACTCCACAAAGGGGGAGCCGCCACTGGTCCTGGGAACTATCGCCATACTAGCCTGATGAGCCTGGTCTGCAAGACCATGGAACATATCATCATGGAACTCATAAACAAAGACATTGGTAACCTCCAAACTCTGGACCCCAACCAGTTCGGGTTTGTGAAAGGCAGATCATGCCTTCTGAACCTGATCAACTTCTTTGAGGCAGTCACCAAAGCAGTAGACGAGGCTAAGGTGGTTCACACAGCCTATCTTAACCTCGCCAACACTTTCGACACCATCCGCCATTCTGGAATTATAGCTAAAGTCACTAAACTAGGTATAAATCCCTACATCACAAGATGGGTTGCCAGCTGGCTCACTGACAGAATCCACACTGTAAAAGTCGCAGACTCCAAATCTGACTTCAAACCAGTAACAAGTGGAGTGTCACAGGGTTCAGTCCTGCGACCTCTCCTGTTTGGTATCTACTTCTCTGAACTACAGGCTAACATAGAAGGCCTTTGGCTAACGAAGTTCGCAGGTGACTGCAAGCTAGGAGCCATAGTAGAGTCCCCAAATGATGTGGGCATCCTACAGAAGGCCCTCACTGAGACAGATGCCTGGTGTCAGAGGCATAGCCTCAAGCTCAATGCCAAAAAGTGCATTGTCATCCCCTTTGGTAAAAACTCTTTACCCATGAACTACCACATAAACGGCAGACTACTTAACACCAAATGTGTGATAAGAGACCTTGAGACCCAGGTGGACAGTAGTCTCTTCTTTGATAATCACATCGCCACAGTAGTCAGGAAATCCTTCTATGTGGCACACCTCATCACAAAAGGATTCTCATCCAGGAAAAAAGAGGTCATTGTTCATGTCTGCTGGGTACCCATTAGACCCATTATAGAGTACAACGCCCCTTTTGGAATGTACCTCACAAGACATCTGCAGCAGCTGGAAAGGCCACAGAAGTACCTCACAAAGAGGATTACTGGCCTCAAACAGATGCCCTACACTGACCGTCTCAAAAAACTCCAGCTTTACTCTGTAGCATATCACCTACTCTGAGGAGATCTCTGCCTAACATATAAAGCTATGATAATCCCAGAGCTGTTGGACATGCTACACCTTAAGAAATCCCAATCCCTCCGAGCTACATGCTGTAGGGACTTGAACCTTGTCACCACAATAAACAGGATATGCTGGAGGAATAGATTCCTGTCCCAGAGACTTTCTATACTCTGGAACAAGCTACCCATCTATGTCAAGCAAAGTTCCTCATTAGCACTCTTCAAGAAAAATCTTGATGAGTGGATGGGAAATAGGTTCATAGGTTGATACTAGGCTGTCGGCCCTTAGGTCTATACAAGCCTAGCCATAACAATTCCCTGGAAATTTTTTCCCACAATATTTACTTCTCTGGGCCCCTGTGTAGCAGGGCGACTGACATGATCCCCGGGGTGAATTTCCTATCTCCCATCCAATCATCAAGGTTCCTTTTGAAGCCAATGAGGTGCTCTGCTTGACATGTATGGGCAGTCTATTCCAGAGTATGGGGAGTCTCTGGGTCAGGAACCTATCCTTCCAGCATGTTTTGTTCATTGTGATGATAAGGTTTTGATCCCTGGAGCATGTGGCTCTGAGGGATTGGGATTTCTTTAAATGGAGCATGTCCAACAGCTCAGGGTTTGACATGGCCTTGTATGTTAAGCAGAGATTGCCTCTGAGTAGATGATATGCCACAGAGTATAGCTGGAGTTTTTTTTAGACGGTCAGCATATGGCATCTGCTTTAGGCTGTGATTCTTTTAGTGAGGTATTTCTGTGGCCTTTCCAGCTGTTGCAGATGTCTTGTGAGGTACATACCAAATGGGGCATTATACTCTATAATGGGTCTAATGAGGGATGAGTACAGTGGGACAGTGACCTCCTTTTTTCTGGGTGAAAAGCCCTTAATGATGAGGTGTGCCACACAGAAGGATTTCTTGACTGTTGTGGCATTGTGGTTATCGAAAGTGAGACCACTGTCCACTTGTGTTCCTAAGTCTCTCATCACACTTTCGATGTTTAGTGTCCTCCCACCTATGTGGTAGTTCATGGGTACATGTTTTTTTCCAAAGGGGATAGCTATACATTTCTTGGCATTAAGCTTGAGGCCATGGCTCTGGCACCAGGCATCTATTTCTGTAAGGCCCTTTTGTAGAATATCCACATCATTTGGGGATTCAATAATGGCTCCCAGTTTGCAGTCATCTGCAAACTTTGTTAGCCAGAATCCCTTTATGTTGGCCTGTACTTCAGAGAAGTAGATGCCAAACAAGAGTGGTCCCAGGACTGAACCCTGAGGTACACCACTTGTCACTTGTCTGGAGCTGGATTTGGAGTCGGCTACTTTTACAGTCTGGGTTCTGTCAGTAAGCCAGTTGGCAACCTATCAAGTGACGTAGGTATTTATGCCCAGCTTAGTAAGTTTATCTATGATTCCAGAGTGGGGGATGGTGTCGAAGGCCTTGGCAAGGTCCAGATAGGCTGTGTGGACTGCCTTACCCACGTCCACAGCTCTGGAGACCGATTCAAAGAAGTCAGTCAGATTCAGGAGACAAGATCGGCCCTTCACAAACCCAAACTGGGTGGGGTCCAGTGTTTGAAGGTTGCCAATGTCTTTGTTTATAAGTTCCATGATAATGCATTCCATGCCCTTGCAGATCAGGCTGGTCAGACTGATGGGAGGGTAGTTCCCGGGATCCAAGGCGGATCCTCCCTTGTGGAGCGGGTTAACTGTAGCTGTGTGCCACTCAGTGGGCACGAAGCCTGAAGTGAGGCTATGATTAAACATGACACTTAGGTGGGGTGCCAGTTCATTTTGTAGTTCATGTAGTACACAGCCTGGGATATCATCTGGTCCCATGGATGCTGTATTTGTAGCTTTGGAGAGTGATGTTTCTACCTGTGTGGATGTGATTATCGGAATTTGGTAATCTTTTGGTATTGAGATGAGCCCTTTAGGGGGTGAGAGGGGAGTGAAGCTGGCACTAAATTGATCTGCCAGGATATTGGCAATATCCTTGGGATCAGTATATTTAATGCCATTCTGTTGTAGCTCAGAGCAGATCTGAGCATTGCCATTTAGATTCTTGACATAACTGTAGAATGCCTTGTGGTTGTTTTTGGAATCTTTGGCAATTTTATTTTCGTAACTAGCTTTTGAGGATTTTATGAGGGATCTCAGCTTCTTACTAAGGCTGGTGAGGGAGTTTTTTGTATCCTGGGATTTTCCTGTTTTCTGCAACAGTTTCTTCCTTCTGTTGTATAGTTTGTTTATAGCAGGGGACCACCAGATTGGCTTCCTTTTTTTGGAGAAGAGCATCTTGGTTCTATTTGGGATGGCATGATTCATGCACGAGTGGATGTGGTCGTACAGTGCCTTAGTGTAGGATTCTGCAGTCGAACTTCCAGATCCCGTCTGCGTGGGTGTTGTGAAGTTTGTCACTTCTGACTTCAGTAGCATGAAGTTGGCTTTGGAGAAGTTTTTTAAGGAGGTTTCCTTACTGGGGGTGGGGGTGGGATGTGGATGTCAAGGGTGATTTGCTTATGGTCAGACCTGACCAATGAGGGGGTGACCACTGGTGTGGAGCATATATCTCCCATGTTGGTAATGACCAGGTCTAGGATATTCAAGCCCCTGGTGGGACAATGGATTAGTCGATCCAGGGCGTTGGAATTTATGAATTCCAAGAACCGTTGGGAAAAGGAGTTGGTACCCGAGTAGTTTTCCCAATTAATGGCAGGGTAGTTGAAATCACCCAGTATTAGGGTGTTTGGTTGTATCTTAATATTTTCCAGTATATTTAGGAAGGTGTAGTGAGAATCTTGGGGTATGGTGGGGGATCTGTAGCAAGCTACAGTTTGGATTGCAGTCTTACCTAGTGTTAGTTGCACCTGGAGAATTTCAGATGCATTGTGTTGGGCAATTAGCCTGGAGGTGTGAATATCCTTGGTGACTATGGACACTCCTCCATCTTTAGTGTTTTGGTCTTGGTTTTGTGGCCGAAAAGTGTGGCAAGAATTGTAGCCTGGTATTGCAGGGGTGCTCTCTGGAGCCTTGAACCAGGTCTCAGTCACTGCACAGATATCGATGTTCTCCATTTTTAGGAGTGCCTCGAGAGAGTGCATTGTGACCCCGGGGATCACATCTGTGGCTCTGCTCGACAGGGGCACAGGAAATTAACTTTCTTGGGTGGCGTAAGCGAGAGAACCTTGTTGGCTTGGCTTACTTAGGCCCTTGGGCCAACAGCCTAGTACTTAACTATGAACATATATATATATATATATATATATATATATATATATATATATATATGAGAAAATATCAGTGACAACAAAGAAGTATTCTCTTTCCTACCATTAAGCTGTTTAGTTGTCACAGAAAGTATATACCAGTGTCATTTTCTGTTTGTTTACTCACCTTTGGTGCAGAAGGATGTGGATTCCTTTCCAACACCAGCATAAGGATGGTGCTACACTCTTGAGTGTGTCATCCTTTGGATGAGACACTAAACCAAGACACCATTTACTTGAGTTGGTGGCAGCACAGGTAGATTTAAAAGATCCCACAGCACCTGTTGAAAAGAATAGGGGATGTTCCCCGATGCAGTGGGCAATTTCCTCCAGTAGTAGAAATGCCACCTCGGGGCTTCCCTGAAAAGAGGCTGCTAGCCTAATGGGACTAACCTGGCCAACGAAGGATAAAATACAATAAACAAACATAAATAAATAAAAATCCAAATATTAAAAGCAGGCACAGCAGATAAAGGGTGGTCCAAACAAACCAAAACCAATGTAATACAAAGAGAAGAAATGGAGTGACCAACACAGCAGAGGTGAAGACTTGCACTATAAACTTCAATAACACAATAAAAATAGTTTTGTTTGTTTGTGTCTTTCGGCTTTTCCCGGTTAGGGTAGTAAGTGCATTAAAATTATATAGAAAAACACATTTAAATACACAGGGCAATAAAATGAATGAGTTTAAAGCACATGATTTAAGTACAGGTTTTAAAGACACAGTACAATTTAGTCTAGATCCTCTGTTAGCTTTAGTTCTAATATCCACCTCAACGTCACACATTCAGTCCTAGTTACATGGTCACCCCCTTTTAAGCCAAAATCAAGCAACTGTAACACAGCAAACTTAAAAAAAAATGTTTCTCACCATAAAGATTAACATGTTTTGCCAAAGCATTAGATAATTTCAATTTACAAATATCATATATATGCTCAAGGATACAAATTATATGTTTAGAATACAGTGGGACCTTTCCATGTTATTCTTGTTGTACCTGTAAATATATTAATTTTGTTTCTCAGTTTATATATCCTGAAAGACACAACAACAACAACTGGTCATTGTTATAAACTTGATTTTTGTGCTGATTGTAAAAGTCTTAATTTAGTTTATTTAACACAGTGCAGTGTATGTTCATGTTGTTTTGTAGGTAAGTTCAACCATTCTTTGAGTGAACGTATCTTTGAGCATATAAATATTAAAATAATGTAATAAAGTCAGCATCATTTCTAGTGTCTCTTTCGGGTATTGCGAAATGCCATAGAGAGATTCAAGTGAGCACTTCGCAGCTTAACCTTTGTGGGCAACAGTTTAGTTCGAAAAAAGAGACTGAGAGTGTGTCAGTACGGGTAGAGATTCAAAGCTACACTTGGTCTCTTTGTGATATCCTGAGTGTCTGTGAGGTTGTGCTTGTCAGTGATCAGATGAGCTGCTGTTTCACTACAATTTTGTTACATTTTTTCTTGATGAAAGTTACAAATGGCTGTGATTTGAAATCTAAATACTAGTTTTGGAATGGTAGGAGAAGTAGCCATTGATTATTAATAACCAGGACATTCCAGGTAAATCATATTCCTTAAGAACTAAAGTTATATATTTTATAGGTGGAGCAAGTGACTTTGATGTTTAAAAAAAAAGATAATGTTTTGGAGAGGCTTTCTCATTGTCATCAAACAACCAACTAGAATCAGAACTATGAATGCTTGTTGTGTCTTTCGGCATTTCCCATTTTCCTTGTGTTTATATAATGAGAGTGTGATAATCAAAGAAACAGTATTTAATAACATTATTTTCTTTTAATTTTATGCCCCTTTTCATGTTTTATTGACAATAAAGGTAGGAGCCATGATTGTGATTAAAGAGGAGTTCTGATTCTGCCCGTTAATTTATGATGCAGTTGGTATTTGTTAAGGATCTGTACATAGAAGTGGCTGACGCACAGATGGTCAGTAATACCATTTGTCAGTTTTCCTTGCTCATTTTATAAGTAATAGTGCTGTGCCATTTATTTAGATTATATGTATGTAGTATTCTTTAAGCTACTACAAAGTCCAGCTTGATTTCCCTCAGTGCATCCATCTGTGTGAAGAAACACCGACCTTAGAAAAAGAATTTAACAGGGTAAATTTTAACAGACATGAGGAATGGGATATTGGATAAGGAGCAACAAAACTGAAATGGCATTAATCCTAAGTAACTGGACTAGTCTTTAAATACGTAATATGTTGCTTTATTAGTTAATGGTAAATAATTTAACTCAGCATGTGACATTTAAACCTCCTCTGAGGCAATAGAGGTGTCTAAGCCGTTGCACGGAAAGCTTATTTAACAGCTGTGGTCGTTGGACTCCTCAGAAGTTTATTAGAGGCAGTAACTTTGCACATGTAAAAGTGAAATGGAATTGTATGCAGCCTTCTTTTTATTAGGTTGACTTGCATATGAAATACCTGATTGAGAATATAACTGTAATGGTTTGGGAGTATACATGTTTCTGAGTTGAGTATTTTTTTTTTTTATTTTCCTTTATTTATCTGTTATGGATGCTTTTTTATTGTTGTTTTTCCCTGAAGACAGGATCTTCATGATGATTGTATTAAAGTTTCTGAACTCAGTATTATACCTGCCCTTGGTTTTTGTGCTGTCATTATTCAGCAGCTGAATAAACCAGTGTGGGTCGTTATCCCTAGAAGTAAGTAATTGGTTTAATGACCCAGAGATACAACACTCAGATTGTTGCTGGCTATGAGAGCTAGATATGGTAATTAATGTTAGCAGCCCTGAAGCCATATGTGTGTTACATGTCATGATTGCAGTCCCAGACAGAAGTATAACATGTTAAAAGGCCTTTAATCGGCTCCCTATTGAAATGTTGGCACTTGATATGCTGAGTGCTGACAAGTTAAAAAAAAAAAAAAAAAAAGACCAAGAAGCCAAGAAAAGGGCAAATCTGAAAGATCACTCTTCTTCTTTCAACTTTTTTTTTGCTGGGGACACCCTCTGATGTGCGTGGCAAGCCCCCTGCAATCCCCAAACTTATATATACCAACTCCAAGATCTACAGACCTTGGGAAAAGGGACTATTCTGAGAAATGACCATCTCTGACTTGGTATATTTAAGTCCATTTTTGGCCATTCAGTCTCTGTGTTTATGGACTTGTTCTGCAAGGTTCTGGGCATTTCACATGGTTGCCCCCTTTAAGTGGTGTTTAAGCCATCTGGCCATAAACAGTGTTTGCTTCCTGTAGTTTACTAGGGTGTCTCTTCATCCCTTACCATTAGTTTCTTGCTTAAATTACAAAGCCAAAAAATTAGTTATCGTTTAAGATACAAACATACATACATTGGTGCAAACATATTTATATATGCATGCACACACGTTTGTTTGCAGAAATGGTATGGAAATTATTTTGATTCTTTTGGTTGAGGAATACTGTTCTTGACTAATGAAAGTTGCATAGGAAAGAGTGGAGTATTGTACTACTTTTACAACAAAAACTGAGTTCCTGTACATTTGAAATAATATATTTAGTCAAACTTGTTTTTTGAAACTGCAGTCGTAATTTAGCTGTTACTGTCACTCAGTAAGAGTTGTGTTTATGCTGTTGTCCTAAAATACTTTAGCTTCTGTAGGAAGCTGTTGTGTCTGAAGAGCCTTCAGTAGCTTTTCACAGAGAAGCTTTATGTTATACATTTTAGTTCTTGCACTCAGCTATCACTTGTAATACTGGTCTTTATAATTTCATGCAATTAAGAGTAAAACATATTTCAATTTTCTAACAGACTAGGATAAAGGCTGGGGTTAAGTACAGTTTACCGCCTTCATTTAGAGTACAGGAAAATGTTTCATATACAGTTGCATGTACATAAGTTGTATTCATATGTAGTAATCAGTGCAGGAGCTGTCATGTTAAAGCCTTGAGTTAGTAATTTATGACACCTGAATAAGTTTAAGTAATGAACTGACATGCTGAGGCTGTAACACTGGTTAAGACCATTTAAGTCTTTCCATAAGAATGCGAAAAAGCCCAGTTTATCCTTGTTAATACTGTAAGTTTAACTGTTGGTGACAGAGCAACATCACACATTGGATTATATCTTATTTTCTGGTACCAGTGATGTGATTTTATCAAGGTCCATGCAATTAGTGTCAGAATTAAATCATTTGGTATGAAAATTGAATTAGTGTTGGCTGTGACCGTAGGCCTAATAAATACATTCATGTGGGGTTCTGCTCTGCATTGATCTGATATGCTTCTTTATGTATTTATTTGTTAGCTTTTTAAGTTTGGAGTAAACTATGTAGAGATGAATGCCAGCAAGCTGTTTAATACAAAGCTGATAAAACCTTTGGAATGCAGCAATTGTGTCTTGATGCATTCTTATTTACTGCGAAGTCCTGTACATGTAGTAGTTCTGCACTATTAGAGCTATCCACAGAAGCAGAATGTACACTTATTTGTAAACATAAACTCAACAGTTTACACAACTTGAACTTTTTAGTGCAAAATAATGATGCTACATCAGGCAGTATTAACAGTAAAGCAAACATACAGGCTTTTGATTACCAGCAGCTACCTCTGACTTTCTGTGTAAAGGGATGGGGATCAAGTAGCAAAGCTACTGAATTTAGAATAATTGTCACCTTTTTCTCTTGAGAAAGCTGCTTGTCTGTATTCTATAGTTTTTCATAGCCGGAGATCATAAGTGTATCATATTACTAGGGAAAATATAGACAGTATTTCTCTTTTCTTTCTGCCTTCATAGTAGTGGTTGCACCATTACTACAGTGTTCAGTCAGACAATGCCAGTACTTACAATGTGCAGCCTTTAAATCTGTTCTTGGTTCTCCATGAGCACGTGCAGAATGGCCACTGTACTAACATGTAAATCTGACAAAACTTACTTTAAGGTAATGATGAGTATTGCGCAGATATTAAAGTGCAATTTATTTATGTACGATGTGAGATTATTTCAGCTGTCATAATGGTTACACTTTGAGTGGAGTCACTTGCACAAACAAATGGTCTGAAGGTAGTAAGATGTTAAATCAGAAGCTGGATTAGATGATGTTGCAGTATTTCATTATATTAGCCATAGATGAAAAGAATACATTAATATTGGTGGCAGATTTTTAAACACCTCAGCAGCCTGAACACATTACATGGAAGAGGTAATTTTCAGAGAAGTGGATTCGTAGGAGAAAAGAGAGTATTATAGGATAGTGCATGGGAACACAAGCCCTCTACCATTATGCCAGGTATTTTTCAGTGAAGTACCAGTAAACTGAAAAATTGTAGGAGTTGTGACACCCCACCACAGGACCAGTAATCAAGGAGCCTCGATCCTTACCACTAGCACCAGTGGGGGATGTACACTGGGAGGATGACAGGTGCACATACAGCATTTCCAGATGCAGCTGTCTGCATCAAGTACAATTTCCCTTAAGAGCACACAGAGACCACAGTCATTCTTGGGCTGGTTTCTCCCTCCATCTCCAGATCCCCAGTAAGACTCCCCACTGGCACAGCTATAGAGTTGAGATGTCAGCTGAAAGGCCAAGCAAAAGGCCTTCAGCACCCTCTCTGTCCAACCAGTACTTTGTGTCCCTGCCCAAGTAGCTGACACACACACTCTTTGAGGTTTGATTTGCACACACACACACACACACACACACACACACACACACACACACACACACACACACACACACACATATGGGAAAGGCTGGCGTAGGTTTACTAGCTATGCCATCTTTTGCCCAGACTGTAAGGTAGTTATCATAGCCAACAGCCAGCTAATTATCAGCTACTTTAAGACCCTTAACAAAGGGTGTCCCATCTTACTATGTAATGTTACTATCAGTACAAATGGTAGTTTGACCAAGAGCAATGCTATTAGGAGTGGTCCACAGTGTCACCAAATAAATATGTAAGTACTCTCAGAACTTAAAATATCTCTAGACAGATCAGCCACAATGAAACCTTCAAATATATTTAATAAGAAATAATAAAAGAACAAGATAATACTCAGTATATAATTACAGTGACATCAGAGTTCAAAAACACATGAAATATTTAAAAGCAACATTGCAGGACAGTCTCAAATAAATGAAGAAAATCTTCTAAATTAAGCTTTGCTATATTCCTGACTATATCTAAGAGAATTACTATACCCTAGGTAACTTACTTAAAAGCAAGGCAGATGTGTGGTGAATGGATCCTCTAGCTGAAGTTGTCAGGTCAAAGACAGAATACAGAATGCTGACTCTCACTAAGAGACTTCCCAAATTAATATGTAAAATATTACTGTTGGGCTATCTTGCAGAATGACATCCGTTCTTGTCATCTGTCTCCTAGTTTCCGGGCCTCAAAACAGCCAGTGATGGCAGCTGGTAGCATTTAGCATCTACCTGTGAAAATGCATAGACCTCATATCTTTTACCAGATGGTGAAGTCATAAAGCAATTTACATTCCTCCACATTTAAAGACAACGCAGAAAACTTCTCTAGTACATACATTTTGTATCTTGCTGCCATAAAGTAATTTAATTTCAGCTATTTGTCTGACATTAACCTCCTGTATTCCAGTTTTCACTGTTAAAATATACATTTAAACAGTTACAATAGTGCATGTACATTTCTGTTCTATTCCAGTAGGGTACATTGTGGATACCTCTTCAGCACACGTCTGTACAAGCCTTCTTATATGGCATACAGTTCTAATACATTTGTAACACAAGCATGTTATATAGATCATATTGATATTCACAGATGACATACAGTTATTTACAAAATTCCAGATAGCTGGTCTGGCAGTATCCCCTTTCATGATGGGTACAGGAGTCAGCTGGATGTAGTTCAGGAGCTTTGGCTACCCTGTGCATTTTTCTGGGAAGGAAGTGGTCTTCATCCTAGGGTCAAGCAGCTCCTGGTTTTAGTAGCTGGGCTATCTAAAGAGGGAGAATGAAAGTAGACTGGAATCTGCAAGTGTGTGAGAACCAGATTCCTTTTGTGTTGCAGCATCTTTACTAATAATAGCTCTTGGATACTTTCTGATGTCCAGATTTGGAGCATATATACACAGTGTCCTTTCTCGGTTAAGAAGTCTTGTTCTAAAATACCAGTCCAGTTACTTCTTTGTAGCTTCATAACATTAATAGAGTCCACTATTTTCAGTTTATCTGGTATAACAAAAAATTTCAGGTTTTCTCCATGTGCTCTGCTTTCAACTCTACTATTTTAGAAACATTTCTTCTTGGAAAACCTTGTGTTCAGCAGGTCTTATCTTGATTTTCTGTATCTGATATCTACAGTTTTATCAGCTCATCTGAATGGCTACTTCAAGTTTCTTCTATTCTTTCCAGTCTTCCTTCATTTCACATTAGTTTCCCACTTATTTTAAATACCTCTGATTTATTTTTGTCCTCCAACTTACTGGAAGCCATCTCCTCCTCTAAAGCTACAACTTTAACTGTGCAATTCTTCACAACAAGAGGTTTTTTCTTCTGTTCTTACTTTTTTCCGGATTTCTTCTTTGTTGGCATCCATGCAGGGTAATTACTATCCAGTAACCAAATTTTACCAAAATGTTTAACTTTTACTGGCTTTTGTAACAGTTGCTCAGTTTTCACACTGGGAGAGCTCTGATCAACATTTTACTCAGTTATTCACCATCTTGGAGTTGTAAGGTACTGAGTCCTTTAGCCTGGTATTTGTGTATAGTAATTTCCACGTATTTGTCCTGAGAAAGAGTGGCATCATCTTTGTTTGCTGTCAGAAGGTGAGGTGTGGACAGAGACAGACCTGTTAGGCATACTGACAATGGATCAAGGAGTGATGATCCATATGCTATTGGTCCATTTTAAATTCTGGTTTTATATATATATATATATATATATATATATATATATATATATATATATTTTTTTTTTTTTTTTTTAATTTAGGGGGTTGTGGCTTCAGAAATCTAGAAGGCATTCCTTCCATGTTCCAGAGTGGGTGAGTATGTTTCTATTGAGTTTATGACTGTTATCTCGGGCAGCCAATTGGGTTGTCAGTGTAGGGTCCTTTAACAATTACTTACAGTTTGGGCCAGCTGTTGTTATCATTTAACAGATAGTGATCTGTAAGTATCCGTCAGTGGAAAGACATTTATTAAATTATTTATTTGATGTTATAGTGAGTTTGTTACACAACTGGGATGATTGGGCCTGTGTCTTTCAGTTTCATTGTCACATTAACTAAACCAAAGCTCCTGATACACTACATAGATGGCCTTGTACCTTGTGGCACTGCCAGCCCAGCTATCTGGAATTTTGTAAGTAATTTTATGTCATTTGTGAGTATTGATATAATTTATACAGAACTGTATGTTATGTACTGAGCTTCAAGAATGTAACCACAGCATACCCTGTGGGAATATAGAAGATTAACATACAAAACTTCAAGAAAATAAGTCAAAATTAAGTACTGTACGGTGTGCTATAAAAGTTTCAGTACAGCAAGGAGACAGGATGTCTAGAGCTAGAAGCTTTTTCTAGTGTCTTGGAGAGAAGTGGTTACTAGGTTTAAAATATAAAAAGTGTTTTGTTGCTTTATGACTTCCTAGCAGCTGCACAGTTCTGAGAGAGATGTATTTTAACACAGAGATGTTAAAATTCTGTTTAGTCTGGGAACTGAAGTCAGGTGACATAGTGATGTCACCCAAGCTAACCCAGCAGTAAATGTGATATTAAAGAACTCTCTCAGAGAGGGACTAGGCATTTTGTATTTTGTCTTATAACTAGCAAGACATCTACTCATCATCATCTGTAAGTAAGATTCAGAGCATAGTATCTGTCTTAGAGATAGATAGGAGTATAGTAAAGATTAGTTTAGCTGTTCTTTGTATTTATTTGAGACTGTCCTGCAATGTTGTTTTAAAATATTCCTTGTGATTTTGTACTCTGAAGTAACTGTGTTTGTTTTCTGAGTATTGTCTTGTTCTTTTATTATTTATTATTAAATATAGTTAAACCTGTCATTGTGGCTGATATTTGTGAGACACATTTAAGCTCTTAAGTGTACTTGCATATGTATATGGTGATACTGTATAGGCCACTCCTAAATAGCCTTGCAGTTTTTCAGACTACCCTTTGGATAATAGGAACATTACACAGTAGGATTTGTCACCCTTTGTAAGGGCATTATAGTAGCTGATAAGTAGGGGTTGGTGGCAGTGGGAACTACCTTATAGTCTGGGCAGAAGGGGCCATAGTTAATAAACCGGTGCCAGTCTTCCCCAGGTGTGTGTGTGTGTGTGTGTTTGTATAGAAACCAAATCTCAAATTGTGTGTGTGTCAACTACTTGGGCAGGGACACAAAACACTGATTGGGCAGAGAGTGTGCTGGAGGTCTTGGCTTGGCCTTTCAGCTGAGATCTTAACTCTTTAGCTGTGCCAGTGGGGAGTCTTATTGGAGATCTGGAGAAAGAGGGAGAAACCAGACCCAGACTGACTATGATCTTTGTGTACTCTTAAGAAAATTGCACTTTACAGTGTGTGTACTTGTAATCCTCCCAGTGTGTACATCCCTCACCTTTGCCAGTAGTGAGGATTGAGGCTTCTTGATTACTGGGCCAGTGCAGGGATGTCACATATTAATTGGTGGCAGTGATGGGATATCCACATCACATTAATTAGTTAACAATAGTGATATAGACACATCACATATTAATTGGCTTGCAGTGGTGTGGATATTGCATTCCTGTAGCCTGTGTACAATGGTCACTGAAGGTGTTTGTACGGTCAATCAGCTATGCAGTGAACATTGTGAGTTTCATATCACAGTTGTTTTATTTCTTTTTGGTAGCTTAGTTAGTCATGGAGAGCAGGCAAGCATGTCATCAGAGAAGTATGGCAAGCTGATAAAGCTGACAAAGTGTTAGTTGGCTTAGATGTGCCAGACTAAAGAACTGGTGCATGCCAACCTGACTAAGGCAGAAATGATTGCAGCTTTAGTCACAACTGCATCACAGCATAGCAACCAGGAGGACAATCAGACTGGCCTTGGAGATGTACAATTCTCACAAAACAGACAGTTCAACCTTTTCACAGAGGACTTAAAAATCCATCTGGAGTTAGAGAATTGATCTGGAGGCCAAGTGTTTGGAAATAGAAGCAGCAGAGAGACTGAGACATCTAGAGACTGAGGAAAATGAGAAACTGCACCACGTAAAAGCTGAGGAGAAGGAGAGGCAGAGGCAACATGAAAAGGATATGCTGACTCTTCACCAGAGACATGGAGGCAATAGAGAAGGGAGTAACCAAACCCCAGAAGCAACAAAGGTCAGTAAATTTCTTCCACAATTTACAGAGGGAGATAATTTTGATAGTTTCATTCATATGTTTGAGAGGGTATGTAAACAGTACAATGTTAACCACGGGCTCTGGGTATAGTTCCTGACCCTCTTACTCCATGGTAAAGCTGTAATTGCAGTTTCTAAGCTGTCTGATACTGATTGCTTAAATTATAATACAGTCAAAATGTGTTTGCTAGAATGCTTTAAGTTAACACCTAAAGCTTATAGAAGAAAAGTTTTGTGAGCATAGATGCAAGGCAGATGAAAGTGTGTGTGAATATATTGCTGAACTAAGCAGTTATTTTCATAGGTGGGTGAGCAGATGCTGGCAGACCGTACGGTGAGGGAACAAACCCGTAGCGCTTTGCTTGAGGACATGAGAGTCTGATTAGCTGATAGACAATGCAATACTGCAGATGAATTGCGGAAGAAGTGAGACCTATACCTAGTAAGCAGGGCATCACTGCACAAGAAAGAGACACCCAGTGCTGCTCATGGGTCTAAGAGAACCCATGGTGGTCAGCCCAGACTGCCCCAAAAGAGTCCACCAGTATCAGGTAATCCACTAGTCCAGGTGCAGGTCCAGGACCAAGGGTTAAAAGTTTTAAATGCAACCAGTGGGACCATGTAGCATATAGATGTCCATGGAGGCAAAGTGGGGAACAAAAGGTGGGAGAGACAGTAAGTGGGACTGACAAAATGCCAGTAGTAAGTTTTCTCGAAACAACAAGGGTACCAAAGTACCACAAGAGGTTATATCCTATCTTAGTGGATGGGAAAGAGGCCACTGCTAAAGGAGACACAGCCTCTGACGTAACCATTGTGAAGCATGCATTGGTTACAGAGGAGCACTACTTGCTTGGGTAGTTTACTCCAGTCAGAGCTTTAGGAAAGACCCCATTCCAAATACCTTTGGCTAAGGTTCACCTGGACTGGGAGGGTGGAAAAGGAAGCCAGCAAGTAGGTGTGTTGAGGATATCCCAGCAGATGTCCTGATAGGGAATGAGTTTGATAATGCAGTACTGTGTGTGTATGCAATTTCACACGGTCAGGCTTGGAGACAAGCATGTGGGTCTGGTAGCCTGGTGGAGACACAGATAGACTGCACATTTGTAGCCAGGACTAGTGAGGTGGTTACTTCACAGAGGGAGCTACCCTGTAGCATTGAGACTGATGATGAGCCACAGCTGCTTGTGGGTACTGATGTTCCCTTGGACAGAGTGACTGCAAGGGCAGAGGTGAATAGTAGTACCCAGGCTGACAGTGAGGCACTGCTGTCAGAGAATACCAGACTTCCTGTGGAAGGGGTGCTGTGAAGGGTTACAAAGAGATTTGAGAATGGCCCAGCTCTCAGACCCTACATTACAAGGCCTGAAGGAGGTAGCTAGTGAGACACCTGATTCTCAAGGGCAGGGGGGGGTCTGTATATTGGGACAAAGGGTTACTGTATAGAGAGTGGACCCCTGAGATAGGGCTGGAGGGTGAGAGAATACAGCAGTTGGTAGTGCCCCAGAGCCTACTGTCTTTCACTTCTAGCCATAGCTCATGATATTTCCTCTTTTATTTTTTTTTATTTAACATTTGTTTACTGGAAAAGTCCGACATGTAACGAAGCCAGTTTTCAGTGGAGGCCTGGGGAGAAACACTCCATATGCATGTCTTTGTAATGTGGGAGGAAACTGGAGCACCCAGGAGAAACCCACATGAATGCAGGGAGGATGGGCAGACTCCGCACAGAAGGCTTGCAGGTCATATGGGCATAAAACGTACAAAGAGATGTATTATGCAGAACTTTTATTGGCTTGGGATTTCCAGAGATGTAACAGGGTACTGCAGGACCTGTGAGCAGTGCCAAAAGGTAGGCAAGGCAGGAGACAAGGTGAAAGCTCCTTTGATGCCTTTGCCTGTGATTGAGGAGCCATTTCAGAGGGTAGCTATGTATATTGTGGGGTCTCTGAGTACCCCAAGTTCCACATGTTAAAAGTATATCCCAGTGTTGTAGGTTATGCTACCAGATACCCTGAGGCAGTGGCTCTGTCCTCCATTGAGACAGAAAAGGTCACAATTGTTTGGTTGTGATTTTCAGCAGGGTAGGTTTCCCAAAAGAAGTAGTGACTGACAGAGGTGCCAATTTCATGTCAGACCTGCTGGCTTGTCTGTGGAAGCACTGTGGGGTGAAGCACCTAAAGACCATCCCCAGACTAATGGTCTTGTTGAGAGGTTAAACTCTGCATTCAAGTCCATGCTACGGGCATTTGCAGACCAGTTTAAAAGGGAGTGGTACAAATATTTGCCCCATCTGTTGTTTGCATCCAGAGGGGTACACCAAGAAGCCACAAGTTTTTCACCCTTTGATTTGCTGTAGGGGCATAGGGTGAGGGGACCTCTAGATTTGATTCGAGATGAGTGGGAGGGTGAGTGTGAATCCCACAGGGAGTCTTTTGTGGCATATGTCCTAAACCTAAGGACAAGGCTCAGGGAACTCATGGGCTTGGCCCAGGAGAACTTGGCAGAAGTCCAACAGCAGGGAAAAGGTCTGGTATGACAGGAAAGCTCGAGCTAGAAAGTATGCTGTAGGGCAGCAGGTAGTGGTTCTCATTCCTGTCAGACACAACAAGCTGCAGGCAGCTTGGGAGGGACCCTACAAGGTGGTAAGGAAGGTCAGTGAAGTTAAAGGGAGAGTGTCAAGATTCTCTGCTTGTCTGATTGTTTTGATTAGGATGGTAGGTCATGTGATCTTTTTGTTTACATTCAGGCAGCTTTTAGTCTATGAGCTCAGGTTTCACTGCTTTGGGGGAAGGGTAACTAACACTTCAGGAAATGGCAACAGTTTCCTCTGTGTGCTGCTTTTATCTGCAGCCCATGCTGATAGGAAAGCTTTAGCAGTCTTTGAAATCTAGTGAAGTAGTGCTTATTTGAGCTACTTTTTTTTCAGGCAGATACAGCAGTGGACGTTCTTAAATATTTTCTGCAACATAGTTTCTTTGTTGTTTTGCTTTAATGATGATGGAAACAGATGCATTGGATGTGTTATATTGTATGTCTGGAGCAGTGTTGTGCATTTGCTAATGTAACTGCTCACTGAGGTGCTTTTTACAAACAAGTCTCCTTCAGTTTGTTGCGGGAAAATGGCACAACAATTATGGGATCTGTCCAAAGGTGAATAGTACAGGAAGCATTACTGCTTATGGAGGGGGAATAATCAGAATGTGTCAGGAAAAGGAACAGAAAGTACAGCGCTTTCAACTGGGATAATATGTTGTAGATGTCACAGCAAGTAAGCAAAACAGTCTACAAGTAATGAACCAAAAACAGCCAGAAGAGCTGGTTCAAATGCAGACAGAATTAACTTTCCAGTACAAAGTACAGATCCCAAAAAAGTGTCACCTGTTTACTAGTCAGCCTTATATGCAAATTACTTCCTTGTAGAGCAACTTGAGTGAGGGGTACAGTCGAAACTCAGGAAACAATCATCTTAGAACCAGAGTCATCTGCTTGTGATGAAGACATGGGAGAAGCCCTGTCCTTGTCATTATCAGAATCCCCTGAAAAAAACATCCTCACAATTTCAAAGGCTGCAAGCTAAGTCATTCATTTTTATTAACATACCCACTGTCTTTAAATGAAATATGTTTAACCTTTTCTTTTTTTCTAGGGACAACCCTAGGAGGAGACCAACTGAATGGACATTTCAAACCAGAAAACAGATCTCTTACCCTGGCCACCCTGGAAAAAACCTCCAGGAGAAACATCCATGCCCAAAATTGATGGTGCTCCCATACCCAGTATGGACACTGGAAGAGCCACAAAAGGTATGCCTTAACCCTGGTCCATGGTGCCAAAAAGAACTATACTAAAAGGTCCTGGTGAAACTAGTCTATGGCCACTGCAGAGTCACCCACCAATGCCTGAGGAGCAGACTGAGTCTACAGTGCAGGCAAGGGCTCTTTATTTATTTTCTTTTAGATACATGAGGAGGAAGAACCATAGGACCAGTAAGTGTATCCATGTTCCTGCCAGAGGAGAAGCCTGTCATAGCATGATGTAACTGCTTGTTGAACAGACAGGAATTTGTATACAGGGGTCGAGCCATGATTTTGGCAACTGTATACCAGTTTTCAGAAGGTTTCCACCCCATCAAAGAAAGTGTGAACCTGGCAAAAAAATAAATAATTGCATAGATAAGTAAGTAGATGAATAAGTAAATAAAAATATTTACACACCCAAGTATTCTGAAAGGAAAGAAAAAATAAAACTGAGGTCGTATTTCAAAACAGATGCTTTCAATATAACTCTGCCTTGATGCTGTAAGGCTTGTTCTCATTTTAAGTGACTTATTTTGGTCTAAGGCCTATCTATAAACAGGCTTACACCAGGGGCCAGATTCCAATTCTCATCTTGCTAAACTGGGAGTCAGTATTCTGGGATTCCGCTAATGTGAAGTAGATCCATATATTAATATGTGTGTGTGTGTGTGTGTGTGTGTGTGTGTGTGTGTGTGTGTGTGTGTGTGTGTGTGTGTGTAACTATAAACCATTATAAATTTACTTATTTAAAAAAAAAGTCAAATTCCAGCACCTGCACAGTATAATTGTAAAACTGTATGCAGTGACATGCATGCCATTTATCTGGATGTGTGTGTCTGTGTGTGTGTATAGATATACAGGTGATTATTAGGCTAATTGCACAAGAGCCTTTACAAGCCAAGCAAGTAATACCCAAGATGTGGCCGTATTATATCTTAATTTACCAGATATGGGATGGGGTAGTATCAGGGTGGTGGGTCTTTTGGTGTTGGAGCGTGAGTCATTTTCAGACTGGCTCTGTCTGTAAGGGATATGGGAAGTACCTCGAGTGTGAATTTATAGTTCCCCATCCATTTATCCAAATTATTTTTCAAGAGAGTGATGAACGGGCTTGGTTTTACAAAGGTGAGAAGTCTATATCATAGACGATGTAGCCTTTGGGATATGAATCTGTCTCTCCAGAAAGTTCTGTTAGAGACCCAAATAAGGTTCATGTCCATGGAATGTGCAACCCTTGTATAATTTTCTTGCAAATATATAACATTTTCATAAGGGGTGGATCAGAGAATGCCTTGTAAGTTAGGCATAAGTCACCTCTCAGTAAATGATGTGAGATGATGTAATAGCCCTATGGTCTTTAGTCAGTCAGCATAAGACTTATGCTTTGTATTTTTTAAGTGAGAAACCTCTGGGGCTGCTCCAGTTTGTGTGAGTGCCTGGTTAGGTATATGCAGAAGGGAGCAATGTACTCGATTATGAACCTGATGTGGGCGAGTACAATGGCATTATAACTTCCTTTGATCTTGATGCAGTGCCATCGCTTATAAATTGAGCCACACAGAAGGCATTCCTCAATACCGTAGCTATCTGGTTGCCAAAGTGTAGGTTACTATCTGTGATGTTCTTTGTGTTTCACTGTTGCAGTCATTACATTTGGGTAATCTGCTGGCAGGTTGCCCTCAGTCGGCCTGAATAACAAAGTCTTGGGTCCTGCGTCGGCTGCTGTCTCCTCTTTCATGACTTCAGCTCGTCAGGGGTATAAAACATGCAGCCGATGCCATTTTAATCAGTCTTTCTTGCTGTGCGGTGCCCGAAGCAGAAGCAGTTCGCAAGTGCCAGTCGGCCAACTCCTGAAATTTTCGTTTTCAAGTTTCAGAACCGAAGTCTTCAAACTAAAGCTAAGTACCCCGTTGGGGAAACTTTTTCTTGCTCCTTACCGGTGTCAGTAAAAGTTAATAATTGCATTACTTGTGGGAAGCAAATACCTCATAAGGATTTTCATCTGTACTGTATTCCTTGCCTAGGCCCTGATCACAACGTGCCTTGCTGTTGGTTTTATGCTAAATTTAACTAACGCATTATTAAGCGTCGGTATATATTTACTTCAAAATATTTTGGTTCAAGATTTAACTACCCTGAAATGTTGTTGGTTAGCAATCCGACTACCGGAGTTCACAAAAAAACGCAAGGAAAAAGACAGAGACAGACCGTCGGGGTCCAAAACCGACCACAAAGCTTCTCCTAAGCCAGTCGCCAGTTCGCCGGTACTCCGTGAGGCGCTTTTGCAGCCCCTGATACCCGCTACTTTTGAGTCGCAGGCCTCTACCGAGACCCCGGTATGCCACATGATTCGCAAAGTATTGAACCCGCGGATGTTTCTCTCTTGGATGGGTCTGGAGCCGCTGAGCAGGCACCGGCTTCTGAGGGTGTTTTCAGGCCTCAACAGTTTTATATTAAACCGACGCCATCAACAAAAACAAGGTCAAAAACAACTTCTATGTCTAAAAAACTGATGCATGAGCCACGTGCTCAGGCCCCTATGCCTAAAAAACAAATGATCAAAATGGCTGAGGACTTAATTACCTTGATCAGGGGTTACCACCCCCCCACCCCCCTTGCTAAGAGGCCTAGGCAAGGCACTGATTATGAATCTTCAGATCAGGTTTCCATTTCTTCTGGTTCCTCTTCTGATCAGGAATTTTTTATTCCACCTTATGAGGATTCTGATACAGAGGAATCCATCCCTTCTGCATCTCCTCCTGAGGATTATTCTTTTGGAGAGACTTTGCATACTTTAAGGGAACATTTTCACTGGGAGAGTCAGGACTTCTCTGAATCAAAAAAGAGGCTTAGGGATGTCCTTCTTCCTCAGCATAGGCCTTTGGCAATACCTCCTGTGTTAGACATTGCTGATGGTGTGTTCTCAGAATCAAGTATGGCTCCTGATTCCCTGCCTCCGGCTCCTAGTAAGCCAGACAGATATTACAGGGTTCCTGACTCCCACAAATTTCTTTTCAAAAATCCTGCTGCTGATCCTGAGACTATTTCTCAGGGTCCCAAGGGTGTTAAGGCTTGTACAGCCAAAAATCCTACCCCTTCTGATAGAGATTCGAGGGCACTAGATAAATGGGGTAAGAAGGTTTATACGTCTGCAACTTTGGCAATCAGGGCTTTAAATTGCCAGTTTCATATGCTTTAATATCAACAGCATGTTATGGGCTTACTAAAACAAAAAATTATGTTGATTTCTGATTGTGTGGAAAATAGAGTTACAGGATTTATTGCATTCAGCAGAACAGGTTGGAAAGCATACTTTGCAATGTGGTTTTGATTCCTTGGAGGCCTCTTGCAGGGCCACCGTTACTGGATCTGTGATAAGAAGGCATGCCTGGCTCAAGGAACAAAATGTAACTGATCATGTTAAAGCTAAATTGTTGGATGCCTTTTTACAGCATGATACTCTGTTTGGCAATAATGCAGAATAGGTTTTAAAGAAAATGGAAGACAAAGCTAAATCTATGCAAACTGTAAACGATTTCTTGCAAGTGCAGCCACCTAGGTTCAGTAGACACTGACCTACTAAAAATTGGTCCTTTCCTGTGTCCAAAAGAGCCATTCAGGGCAAACCCACGTGCTCAAAAGGCTCCAGATATCAATCACAGGGATCTTACAGGTCAAAGCAATGGGGTGCCTACACCTCCAAATCTGGAGGTAACAAAGCACAACCGTACAGTAAACAGTCTCAATGACTTTCCTCTACCATCTCCAAGCACTTATCTTTTGGCAGCCCCCTTGGGGGAAAACTAGCACTTCATGCTCAAAATTGGCAGTTCATTACCCAGGACAAGTGGGTATTAAACATAGTATCCCAGGGGTAGATATTTCATTTCCATACTTTGCCATTTCCAAACAGATGGCCGGATCTGCCACAAAGCCAGTTGGCAAAGGCCCAGAAACAAGTCATGTCCCTCATGGATATGGGGGCTTTTCAACCGGTACCAGAAAAGGAAAAAGGACAAGGATTTTATTCAAGGCTTTTCCTGGTACCCAAAAAAGACAATTCATGGCATCCAGTACTGGACTTATTGATTCTGAACATGTTCCTGGACATTCCAAAATTCAAAATGCTGACTTTACAACAACTACTGCCTATGCTAGGCAAGAATGCTTGGTTAGTAACTCTAGACTTAAAAGAGGCATACCTGCATATCCCAGTAAGGGAATCTTGCAGAAGATACCTCCGCTTCAAAGCAGGTTTTTTGCATTACCAATTCTCTGCACTGCCCTTTGGCTTATCTACTGCTCCCAGGGTCTTTACAAAGTGCCTGGCACCAGTAATTGCATTCTGCAGACAAAGAAACATTCAAATTTATCCTTATCTGGACGATTGTCTCATTCAGGCAGAGGACAAGGACACTCCTCTTCAACATCTGGCATTTGTAAGAAGGCTTCTAGCATGCCTAGGGTACACCATAAACAAAAAGAAATCACAACTGGTACCCTCTCAAATAATTACATTCCTGGGTACAAGCTTGAATACAACTGCCCAGATGGCTTACCTCATACCAGACAAACAAATGCAATTGACAACATACTTCAAACAAATGGCAACAAAAACCCAGTTATCTGCAAGACAAATTCTGCAGGCTTTGGGGTTCATGGCATCCTGCATTCTACTAATTCCATATGTGAGACTGCATATGAGGAAACTTCAATGGTAACTAAAAAGTTTATGGAGTCAACATTGTCACAGCCTGGAAACAATGATTCCTCTCATTCCCTGTCTACAACAGGAGTTTCTTTGGTGGGCAGAGACATGTCACCAAAACAAGGGACTGTCATTTGCTCTACCCCCTGCCACGTAAACCCTAACTGCAGGTGCATCGGACTATGCTTGGGGGGCCCACCTGGCAGGGAGATGCATTCAGGGCAAATGAAGCCCAAACCAAATGCATCTGCATATCAACCAGAAAGAAATGCTAGCTGTTCAGAATGCTCTGACAGCCTTCAAGGACTTACTTCATCCTGGACAACTACTGATAAAGATGGACAACACCACAGTTATGTGGTACATAAACAAGCAGGGGGGTACCCATTCCTACCCCCTTTGCAGACTAGCCATGGCCTTGTGGAACACAGCCTTGACTTACCAAATACATCTTCAAGCTCAATTCTTGCCAGGAAAGCAAAATACTCTGGCAGACGACCTAAGCAGAAATCTTACGGACCCGCACAAATGGAAACTGGATCCACAAATCTTCAGCATGTTACCACAGAAATGGGGAAGCCCAGACATAGATCTATTTGCCTCTCCCCAAAACTATCAGTTGGACAAATTCTGCACAAGAACTCATCACAAAAAAGCATGTAAAGTGGATGCTGTATCCTTCAGCTGGAAAAACCTATCAGTCTATGCCTTTCCCCCTCTGCCTCTACTCTCCAAGGTCTTACCAAATGTCAGACAGGAAAAAACAAAAATGATTCTAATTGCTCCAGACTGGCCTCGCCAACAGTGGTACCTGCTTCTAAGGAGTATGTCACACCTTCCTCCATGGTACTTGCCTCAAACACCTCATCTACTGTCTCAGCAGAACTGTCAAATTCTGCGCACTCAGCTCCAAACTCTGAATCTTGCAGCATGGCTAATTAACTAATTATTCAAACCACATCTCTCAGTAAACCTTTGATGGATGTCATTTTGGAAGCCAGAAAGCCTAGTACTAGAAAATCCTATGCTGATAAATGGATGAGATTCTGTGCTTGGAACCAAGCACAAGGAATAGACACAACAAAGCCCAATATTCCTCAGATTTTACAATACTTAACTGAGATGCTTGACAAGGGCCTATCCTTTTCTTCAATAAAAATCCATGCCTCTGCCATCTCAGCTCATTACAACACAGAGCCTCCCCTCTTTTCTCATCCACTGCTAAAACAATATCTCAGAGGGGCCAAACATTTAAGGCCTCCCAGGAGAGCACCAATTCCTGCATGGGACCTCAGTTTTGTGCTGGAAAAACTCACCCTGCCTCCTTTTGAACCAGCAGCTACTGCGGATATAAAATTTCTATCTTGAAAGACAGCTTTTCTTGTGGCAGTCACTTCAGCTAGAATGGTTTTAGAACTACAGGCTCTTATGGCAGTGGAACCTTTCATTATATTTTACCCGGACAGGGCGGCCCTTAGGACCAATCCTTCTTTTATGCCTAAGATGGTATCCATTGTGGCTCTTAACCAGACCATTCACCTGCCAAACTTTTTCCCAAATTCGCAGAACAAGGGGGAGCGGATTCTGCATTCATTGGATGTACACAGACAACTAAGATTCTACTTAAACAGGACAAAATCTCTATGAAAGTCTGAGCAACTACTGGTAGCATTTGCTGCAGGATCAGAGGGAAAGGCTATATCAAAGCAGACTATTTCTAAATGGATAAGCCAATGCATTCGTTTCTGCTGTTTGCACCATGGTAAACCTGTGCCCAAGGGGATCAGATCCCATTCCACCAGGGCTGCCTCTGCTTCACAAGCTTTTCTCAGAGGGGTCCCAGCCAAAGACATTCTAGAAGCTGCTACTTGGAGCTCTGTTCATACATTCACAAAACATCATTTACCTCTCTTCTCTAAATCCAGGGCAGGCTTTGCCACTGCAGTCCTGCAGGGCCTTATAGCTGCTCCTAATGCTGTTTAGGTCCATCCTCCCATCCATAGCTTTGGGATTCTACCCAAATGTAATGACTGCAACAGTGAAATGCAAAGAACATAGTACAGTTGTGTACACTTACCATAAATGTAGATATTCGAGTCTATTCACTGTTGCAGTCCGGGTTACCCACCCGCCATCCCCCATTCTATACCTTTTCTTTCCTTCACTATACTCAAAAGCCTTTGTGGTGTATTTGCTTTTAGTTGAAGGTAAATTTTATGTTTCTAAGGTGCATTGATATATTTACAATTTATTTATATATTTTTGCTCCCCATTTGGGGGGCACCTGACATCTGGGGCAAGAAAAACTGATTAAAATGGCATTGGCTGCATGTTTTATACCCCTGACGACCTGATGTCATGGAAGAGGAGACAGCAACCAATGCAGGACCCAGGACTTTGTTATTTAGGCCGACGGAGGGCAACCTGCCAGCAGATTACCCAAATATAATGACTGCAACAGTGAATACACTCAAACATCTACATTTATGGTAAGTGTACACAACTGTACTTTCCTAGGTTCCTCACCACTGGGTCTACGTTTAGGGGTGTGCTGTCAATACTATAATTTACAGGGATATCCGAGTTACCAAAGGGTATGATTATGCATTTTTTTTAGTATTTAATCAAAGACCATGGTTTTGGCACTAGCCATTTGTCATTTTTAGACCTATTTTCAATGGTGATGGACAGGTTGACAGAATAGATCAGACAGGAGTCCCCGTGGACTATGATGTTTGCAGATGACATTGTGATCTGTAGTGAGAGTAGGGAACAGGTGGAGGAGACCCTGGAGAGGTGGAGATATGCTCTAGAGAGAAGAGGAATGAAGGTCAGCAGGATTAAGACAGAATATATGTGTGTGAATGAGAGGGATGACAGAGGAATGGTGAGGATGCAGGGAGTAGAGGTGGCGAAGGTGAATGAGTTTAAGTACTTGGGATCAACAGTACAGAGTAATGGTGAGTGTGGAAGAGAGGTGAAGAAGAGAGTACAGGCAGGATGGAGTGGGTGGAGAAGAGTGTCAGGAGTGATTTGTGACAGACTAGTACCAGTAAGAGTGAAAGGGAAGGTCTACAAGAGGGTACTGAGACCAGCTATGTTATATGGGTTGGAGACGGTGGCTTTGATAATAAGGCAGGAGTCAGAGCTTGACGTGGCAGAGTTGAAGATGTTAAGATTTGCAGTGGGTGTGACGATGATGGACAGGATTAGGAATAAGTATATTAGAGGGTCAGCCCAGGTTGGAAGGTTTGGAGACAAAGCCAGAGAGGCAAGATTACATTGGTTTGGACATGTGCTGAGGAGGGATGCAGAGTATATTGGGAAAAAGATGCTAAGGATGAAGCTGCCAGGTAACAGGAAAAGAGGAAGGCCTAAGATAAGGTTTATGGATGTGGTGAGAGAGGACACGCAGGCGGTTGGTGTAACAGAGCAAGATGCAGAGGACAGGAAGAAATGGAAACAGTTGATCTGCTGTGGCGACCCCTAATGGGAGCAGCTGAAAGAAGAAGAAGACCTATTTGTAGGCTGTCAACATTGTTTGGGTATTCAGTGATTGCTCCTGGCTTAAAGTCGATGAAATTGGTGAGCCAGAGGCCTCCAACAGTGGCTTTCACTTCAGTAAAGTATATACCAAACAGGAGGGGTCCCAACAATGACCCTTGTGGGACACCACTGGTAACAGGTTCCTTATCAGATGTAGATTCAGCTATCTGAACATGTGTCCCTTCAGTGAGCCAGCTTGCTATCCATCTGACGATGTAGAGGTTTATGCCTAACTCAGTAAGTTTATTTATGATCCCTGAGTGGGGGATTGTGCCAAAAGCTTTGGTCAGGTCTAGATAAGTGGTGTGTACTGTTTTACTGTAATCCATGGCCCTGGTGACTTTCTCAAAGAAGTCCATCAGATTGAGCAGGCAAGTTCACCCTTTAACAAAGCCAGTTGGGTCTGGTTCAGTGTCTGGCGAGTTGTTATGTTATTATTGATTAGGTCCACAATAATTCTCTCCATGGCCTTGCAGGTAAGACTGGTCAAGCTTATGGGCCTGCAGTTCCCTGGGTCAGTTGATGGGTCTCGTTGTGCAGAGGGACAACTGTTGCAGACTTCCATTCTTCTGGGACAAAGCCCAACCAGAGGCTGTGGTTAAAAAGGGTTCTATTGGCCGTGATAGATTCTGTTTTAAGCTATTTAAGAAGCATCCTGGAATGTTGTCAGGACCCTTGAAGTCTATATTTTTGGCTTTAGCGAGTGCAGCAATGACTTGTTCCCTCATAATGACTGGAATGGAGACGGTTGTGGGTAATTCTTTGGCTGTGGAAGGAGCTGGGAACTTTGAGCTGACCTTGTCTGCCAGCAGGTGTGCTACAATTTCAGGCTAGGTGTAAGAGTTGCCATTCATGATTAACTTGGCACATTGCTGAACGTTTCCCCTGAGGTTACGAAAATAATTTAAAAAATGATTATGGTTATTTTTCACCTGGGAGGCTATCTTTGCCCCATAGTTTGCTTTGGCAGATTTCACCAACTCTCTAATTTGTTTGTTTAGAAAGGAGAGTACCTTTTTGCACTGGTTTGTCTGTTCTTTCTTCCTGTTTATGCTACGGGTCCACCAGGGTGGTTTATTTTTGCCAGTAATCATAGGTTTTACTTGGACAGGTACTGCTTTTTCTATGCAGTAATGCATGTGGTTGTGCAGTGCTTTTGTGTACAGCTCATAGTAAGCTTCAGTGGCATCTGGGTTTGAAGGGGCTTGGAATTTTAATAAGCTGTCACTTAGTTTGAGGTATTTGGCCTTAACAAGGGTCTTAACAAGTTTGGAGTTTGATGATGGTTCTAAGTTAGTTTTAATACTAAAGGAGATCATTTTGTGGTCTGATCTTAGCAGGGAGGAGTTAATGCATGAGAGGGAGCAGCATCCCCCCCCATGTTCATCAATACTAGGTGTAGGATATTTGTACCTCTAGGATATTTGTACCTCTAGTTGGGGAGCTAACTAGTTGCTCCAGGGTGTTTGCATTGACACAGTCAAAAAAACTCTGAGCAAATGACTTATGGGATGTATAAGTCTCCCAGTTTTTGGAGGGGTAGTTGAAGTCACCCATAAGTATGGTGTTAGACTGAATGATAAGAGATTCCAGTAGGTTTAGGGAGGTGTTTTTCCAGACTCGTGTTAGGGGATCTGTAGCTAGCAAGGATATAATAAGGGGTCACACCTATGGTTAGTTGGGCATGGAGCAGCTCAAGTGAGTCATTTTGTTGGACCAGTCTATCAGTGTACTTCTTTATGAACACTGAGACACCTTCTCCCTTTGTTTTATCCTGAGCTCTGGGGGATGATCAAAATGTATGAGAGGCATTGTAGCCTTTGAAAGCCGGGGTGCTCTCTATGGTTCTGAAGCATGTTTCTGTGACTTCACATATGTCTGCATTCTCCAGGGTGAGGAGTGCCTCCAGGGAGTGCAGTTCTTTGTTTAAACTCTTAGCACTGAGCAGCAATACCTGTGGGACATCATGAGTGATTTTTGTTATGCTGGAAGGCTTAACAACTTGGCATGGCCTAAAAAAGGCACTATGAGGCTTGATAAAGTTTTTGCCAGTACCTGGAAGCTAAGTGGCAACAAGTGCAAACTATCTCTGGCAACACAGTCAGTCATGTCTCCCCAGGCTGACAGACATTGGATCCCCTTGTTGTGACAGCACAAACTAAGCCATTTGTTGAATTCAATCATTTTTGTTGGTACTGTGGCATCATCATTGGTGAAGGTAGGATCCTACTCAAGGTTAGATTCATACCCACCTGGGATGCATATTTAGAGAGCTCCATCATGTCTTTTCATATAGTCCAGTGAGGTATATCTTAGGGCATTTACTCCCACAGGGACTATGACCTTGTCATACTGGTATTTGTGATTTAAAGATCTAAGTGCTTGAGTGATCTGGTGGATCCTGGCTCCAGACAGACAGCTCACTGTGATCTTCTCCTTGTTTAGCCTGGTAAGGGGGACAACAGTATGTCTTACAATTTAATCCTCAGTAACTAGAATATTTGGCTGTGTGTTGTGCTGTATTATGAGTTTGGAAGTGGGACTACTTTGATTTTCAGAATTATGCGCTGTGTAAGGTACTGTCTTTTTTGAATGCACACAGGACCAATGAGAGATTCTTTTTGGAGGTCTTGCAGGTTTGGGTAGATTAAAGTGAGTACCTCTGCCTATGTGGGTCTATATGTTTGATCCTTAGTGTTGGTAGTGAATGCTTTGGGTGTAATTCTGATGACCTGGTTTGCATTTTACATGTCTATATGTTAATGGCTTTGCTTCCAATGACGTTGTGCATATACATCTCTCATACTGTGTTTGTTCTGTAATTAAATGGTTGTCAGTGAGTATGAAGCAGTTACTACACTACCACCAGATGTATAAATCAGTTACATCCCTTTGATCTAAAGCCAAATTATCTAAAAGTTAGAATATCAAAAATTTAGAATTTGCCATTTCTTTACTTTTGTGCAATCCCAGGCTTGGTATATATAGTTTCACATGGTGTGGTGGTATTGGGGGGCTTCCCCTGCATAAAATAAGTTTTACTCATCAATGTTATAATTTTCAATATGTTGAGTCTAAGATTTTATATATAAATGTATAAAAAAGATGCATATATGCTCACATATGACCGTGCACACCTACACTATGCAATCTGACAAATGGGTGCTTCACCTGACCTTTATCACTAAACAAAAATACTACAATCCCAAGCAAGCTACCTATCGTACCATACGCAACAAAACAGATTTTAACCTAGCATCCTTTCAAAACGAACTCAAAGAATATGACTGGTCAACTCTAAAACACCTCCCAATAGACGAAGCAGTAACCCACTTCAACAATACCTTCCTTCAAATTCTTGACCATCATGCCCCACCCCGCTTAATTAGACTAAGCTCCAAGGCTGCCCCATGGCTCTCCAAAACTACTAAGCAAAATATGCGAGCTAGAAATAAATTATGGACTAAATGGAGATCCACAAAAAACCCTACCGACCACCAAAACTTTAAACACCTCAGAAACACAACAAAGAAACTTATCATTCTGGATAAAAAAAACTATCACTTTAAATATCAACAAAACCATAACCCCAAACAATTTTGGTCAGGAATAAACAAACTACTCCATCCAGGGAACACCAAAACTCCTACCCCAGCTAGCCTAGCCCAAACCCAACCTGACATAATAGCCAACACCTTCATTGACTTCTTCTCTCAAACAGTCGCCTGCCTGGCAAACACCATGTCTCCCCCCCCACCCCTCCAAATAACCCCTACCCAAAACAACACTCCCATGCTAAAGTTTAATACTGTCTCCACAACCTTTATCGTAAACTACTATCTAAACTCAAACCCTGCACCCCTTCTGCCGACAAGCTACCAGCTGAATATCTTCAACTAGCTGCAACCGAACTAGCCTACCCAGTCTCCATCTTAATAAACAGAACTATAACTGAGTCCAAAATCCCTTCTTGTTGGAAAATCTCCCATATCATTCCACTCCATAAAGGAGGTAACTCTAATGAACTCTCCAATTTTCGGCCTATTGCCCTTCTATCTCCTCTATCCAAAATAATGGAACGCTGCATACACCATCAACTCTTACATCATCTCTTGAATAACAACTTGCTTGTAGACTCACAACATGGTTTCAGGCCCTACCACAGTACCTCTACTGCCCTTCTCTCCTTCACTGACATAATCAACAAAAATCGCAACAACAACCTGTTCTCCTCTGCACTATTCTTAGACCTCTCCAAAGCATTCGATATGGTCAACCATCAACTTCTCCTCTACACTCTACAATCCCTGTCACTTGACTCACTAGCACTACAGTGGTTTGACTCCTATTTGACAAACAGAAAACAAGCAGTCCTTTGGGACAGCCATCTATCCTCTCAACTCCCAGTGACTATAGGCGTCCCACAAGGGTCCATCCTAGGTCCCCTACTTTTCTCTATATTCATAAATAACCTGCCTACTTCCCTCCCTACATCCACTTGTATACAGTATGCTGACGATTCTACTCTCATCTGCTCTGCTCCATCCCCAGTTGAACTCCACTCCTCTACCCAATTGGTTTTCACAGCTGCAGAAAAATGGTTTAAACATATCTGTCTCCTCCTAAATCCCAAAAAAACCAAACTTCTACTTTTCACCCCAACCCTAAAATCTACCCCTATCACTTTTCCATTGTGTCCTGCAATGGCACTATCATTAAACCTGACGATTCCACAAAACTGCTAGGTGTTACCATAGACAATCAGCTAAACTTTGACCATCACATTGATTTAACTATCAAGACAGTAAATAAAAAGATAGGTGCCCTCTACAGACTTAAACCCTTTCTTACTGCCACATCCCGAGTATCCCTTGCTCAAACTCACCTCATCTCTACACTACTGTATGCCTCTCCTTCCTTTATCAACATTTCTAAAGCTAACCTTCAGAAACTTAATCTAGCCTACCATAATATTGCCAGATTTGCAACTGGCTCTCCTTTCCATACTCACCACTGTCTTAACTTAAAGAAACTCAACTGGCTAGAACTTCCAAACCTAATACTCCTACAGCAACTAGTCATGACTTTTAAAATTCTACATTACCCTCCAACACACCCATACTGAACAACCTAATCACACCTTATAAAAATCTTAGTACACTTCGCTCAGCCAACAAGCTCCTAGTAACTACTCTCAAATCTCATAATAAAGCAGGTGACTCCTTATTTGCAAATACTGTCGGATCATGTTGGAACAAACTTCCCACTGAACTGACCTCCCTAAGCTCATGTTACCTCTTCAAAAAGCAGATTAGAAATCATTTACAAAATCACTGGCTATGCCCATGCTCCAATCCTGACTGATAACTGCTATACTACCTGCTTTCATAGCTAACACTGTATATTATATATTATATAGTATCTCTCTCTTTGACAATGTTTGTTTCTTTCTTTTTTAGTATGACAGTGGAGCTTTCCTCCTTAACCCTTTGCAGAAAATAGACACTTATCTGGCCTGACTATATCAGCAATACTATATACTCATTTGTACTTCACTTTTTTTTTTTGCAGTCAATGTTTTCAATGTTTTCATTGTTTTATTGTTTGAGTGTTTACTTGATTTAGTGTTTTAGTTTCTTTAAACTGTATAATTAGTATTATAGCGGAGCTTTTCTCCTCGGGCCTCTGCTGAAAATGGACATGTATCCAGCCAGACTAGCCCGGTTAACAAATGTAAAATAAAATAAATAAATAAATAAAACATTACTCTGATTAAGAGTTAAGATATTTGATTGCCAGTGTGCCCTTATCAAGCATGTATTTACATTCTCCTTTCATCTTTACCCAGTTTTTGCCATCCTCAATACATTGCCTGTTTCATCAGTCATAATCTGTGCAACTAATGAACTGAATGCGAACCAAGGGAAGAAAAGTAAGCGATTTAGTATAATAAAGCATTAACTCAACAGCACATTACATTAAAAACACACACATAATACAAACAATATACATGCAAACAAAGGCATATACTTAGCACGCAAACAGATAAATGCACACATATGCATATATTTATAGGTGTCTGTGTTGTTTGATCGAAATCTCACAATCTTGATCAAGCAACATCGAAATCCATTAAAGTGAAAGTGCACTAGATTGAAAGTGCACTTTCACAAAAAGCCAGTTCTCCGTAGTGGAAAAAAACAAAACAAAACTGCTTTAAACAGTATTTCACTGGACAGCAAGCCCCCCTGCACCCCCACACCCCCTACTTAAATATATTAACTCAGAGATCGCACTACAGTGGGGAAAAGTATATATTTCCTTATCTCCACTGTAATACGCTTCAGAGAACCGGCTTTTGCAAAAGTGCACTTTCGATTTAGTGCACTTTTGCTTAAATGGGTTCAATCTTCTGATTGTCGAGAAAGTGAGTTTTCGACAATCAGAAGTAGACCCATTTATATACATATTTGTATGCATATATTTATAGACAAACCCATATGCTCACCTAATCTTTATAAAAGGTCATACAGAAAGACTGGTTGCCCAATTACCACAAAGCTTAAAGCAAAAAACCTACGTAAGAAAGAAATATCCCACATTAGCATAGTGAACAAATAGAACTAAAGAAAAATAAAGTTTAATGTGCGAGAAAATATTGAAATAACCCATCACACAAAGTGCAGTAAAATTGGGAAATGATAAAATATGAAACATGGAGTATAATAATTTAAAGAATACACCACTGAAACAAAAAGTGCATTAAATACATAATTCCAGCTTATTTGCTCCTCCAGTAGGTACACCTTGCACAAGAGACAACAGAAGCGATTCATCACAGTTTAAATAGGAATCTCCCAAACATAAAAAAGTGCTTCCCTGTCTTTAATGTCCAGTCTCATGAAGGCCATCTTTTTTTCATAAAGGTGATTACTTCTATGAATGACCTCCACAAAACAATCACAGTCTCTAACATCTCCTACAACAGCAGCCACATTCAAAAGTCTCCTTTTATAAAATCCACTGAGTCTAATTTACAAGCCCACTGTCACCATCACAAAAACATCTTAAATAATACCAATTATTATTCTTAGAAAAATACTGTATTAACCTCACTTTCAAGTGTGACAATACATTCTCAACTGAGGTGAATTCTGTGGAAAGAAGCATATAACAGTGCCTAAAAAGTATACGCAACCACCCCAGTCCTTTCAAAAAAGAAGAAAGAAAGAATGAATGGAAGAAGGAAAGAAAAAGAAAGTAAAAGGAATAAAAAGAAAACCTTTACTATTTTCCCAAGTGCATATCCAGGTTAACAAAGTTGAATGAATAAACACATTGCATGAATGGATACATTTTACATTTAAACTTTGCATTCAGTGGACTGAAAATTAGGATCAAATCATGTTGCATTGTAATCAATGCCTCATTAAGCTGAATATGATCGTTTTCACCTCTGCTGGCACCTATTGTTTAATCCTCTCTGTCCAGGATCAAAAATGCTTAACACATAGGCAAGGATGATGTATAGAAGTTTAACAGAATGCTATATGCAAGCTGATTAAGTTAGTATCCTCTTACCACATACTGTGTCAGGGGGCCAACCAGAATATGTAACTATGTTTCAGGTTTTAGTCAACCTTTTATTTCATGTGGAAAAAAAAAATGTATATATATATATATATATATATATATATATATATATGAATCCATTCACATTGTAGATCATATTTACATTTCAGTTTAATTTATTGTATATATATATATATTTTTTGTATTTTTGTTTTTAGTTTTAAGATATTTCTAGCTTTTAGGAGATTAGTATCAAACTCTGACCCACTCAGTCTAGTATCCACTATATTTCTTTAATTTGCATTTTTAGAGTCACACTGACAGGTTCATGAATATTTTTGAGTGCCCCTAGATAGTTAACATATGCATGTGTGTATGGCTATGGGTACATATATGTGTATTTATATGTATGTATACTATGTATACGTATGTGTATGTATGTGTATATGTACATATGTATGTTCACACGTGTAGGTGTATGTATATGTGTGTATATGTATGTGCATGCGAGTGTGTATGCATGTATATATGTTTATGTGGGTATGTGTGCATGCTTATATATGTGTGTGTATGTGCATATGCGTGTGTATATGTATGCATATGATTTATTTAGTCATGTATGATTTCTATAGTGTTCATATCTTTATAGTGCTCATATATTTATATTTTCATTATATTGAATGTTTTACATCACCATTCAATATTTGAATATCTTCACTAGATTTGTTACATGTCACCTAATGTTTATATTTATGAATTTGTATATGCAATATTTATGTAGGTACATTCACCACTCTTTAAGAAGATGGCTTTAAATGCGATGATTATTTGATAAGGGAGTTATAAGTAGAATTATTACATTTATTTTTAAGTATATCCTTGTTATTGTATTTATATTTACTTTTATCATTTCTAATTATATATTCTTTGTTATGATTGTTTTGTGAGTTAAGAAATACATCATTTAAAGTCTCTAGCAGTAGGACATTAATACCTGCAATAATTATATAGGTGTATATGTATATTTGGTAGGATATATGATATTCAATTTTATTTATAGGTTTTAAATAGTTTCTAAATATTTTATATTTTAGATGTGTTGACTAGTTCAAAGGCCAGTTGCTGCCAGAAATATCGGCTGTATAAGTAATTAGCCTGAAGCAGATCCTTTCGCTAAAAATATATATTTTAAGCGCGAGGAAACGCTGACATGCCTAATGGCTAACTCCTTTCTGATTGGCTGGGATTGGGCCACAATGTATTTAAATCTATGTCATTTACTTTGTAACTGTTTGTCTGAGGAAGCGGCGTTTTTTGTGTTGCCGTGAAAGCGCTTACAGATTAAAGGATTTTGCTTTTTAAACCGCAAGGTTTATTTTCTTTGAATGCCAGAAGTTGGAATTTATGAACGTTACAGCATATGGATTGAGTGTGTGCATCAATTTTGGACTATTACGCTGTCTGCTTGATTCGCATGAATTACTTGTTTTCACTCACAGGTTTGCTGATTTTAATTGATTCAAGTAGTGAAACGCCAGTCGTCATTACTTATAGACACTGTATATTGGGTTTTGAAACGCTCTGACCAATAACTTTGGATATAGAGGTCCAACAAACAGTGATATCAGTGTCTTTACGAATTTGTTTAGACATCTGTGGGTGTTAATTGATTGTTGCAGTAGAACGCCAACTGCCATTGTTTATAGACGCTGCAAACTGGATTTGAAATTTTCTGAAAGAGACTTGGCATAGACGCATAACAAGTAGTGCTATCAAGTTTATATTCGTCAGAGTTTCATCTCATTCATCGCTACACTCCACCTTTTCCAGGGCCTCTGGTTTACAATATATATATATATATATATATATATATATATATATATATATATATATATTCATATATATATATATATATGGGTCTATATGACTTGGTCGACAGTTCATATGATCGACTGTTTATTTGGTCGACAGTTCATTTGATCGACAAGCATTTTAGGTGGGGGGCTTCACCCCCACACCCCCAATGTGGGGGGCTGTGCCCCCCCCTAACTATATATATCAACTCCAGGGTCACACAACATTGGGGAAGGGGGCAAATGCTTGTCGATCAAATGAACTGTCAACCAAATAAACAGTCGATCATATGAACTGTCGACCAAGTCATATAGACCCATATATATATATATATATATATATATATATATATATATATATATAAAATGTGTGGATCTAGGACGTTTGCTCGACTGAGTAAACATCCGAATCCATAAAACCTGAACACACTTTAACAAAAGCGCTTTTATCGAAAAAGCGCTTTTGTTAAAGCATGTGACAAAACAAAAACCCATTTCATTTACATTTTAGCAGGGGGCTTTGCCCCCTGCACCCCCATGGGGGGATGTGCCCCCCACACCCCCCATACTTTAATTTTCTCCCTCCGAGACCACACTACAGAGGGGAAAAGTGAAATTTCCCTTACCCGCACCGTAGTACAGCCTTGGCAACAGTCATACTTGCACGAAAGTGCTGCTTCGGTGAATAGCACTTTTGCACAAGTATGCCCGGCCGTTTGGATTTCGGTCGTTTGCTCAGTCGAGCAAACATTCTAGATCCATATATATATATATATATATATATATATATATATATATGCATGCATATGATTTCCTTGCCCATTTTTGGACCTGAAACAGACATGGACAGGTATGAAAAATAATTACAGTGAAATCTGAGGGACCAGAAATATCAGCTGGCAGAATCTCACATGAGGAAACCCATTTGTTTGAATGACCATCTAATCCAACTACAAGAACCCAAAGCCTGGTACATATGGGTTAGGTTATGCTTATATAAACTTGAATAACAAGATGGTATGATGCACATATGTGTGGCCCCTAGTTTATAGCTGCACTCAGTGCTATGTACAGTTAATTTGTATAACTGAAAGGAAAACAGTTATGCACTACAAAGGTAGGCAGGACATTATCACAAAAGAAGGACTACAGTATACATAGGTTAAGGGACTGAAACCAGTCAGTATGATGCCATGCAGAAGGACAGCCTGCACTGAATGCCTTCTAGATCAATCAGTCTAACTTTAGTGTAGGCCAAAGGCAGAAACACACACTGGTATGCACCAATAAAATACAGACATGCACTGGACTCCCTGTAAATACAGGGGATATCCATAATACAGTGAATAACTCCTAGGGAAACTAAGTGAAGAGATCATCAAACATCTATTGCTACCCATAATACATCAGACCCTAGTGTCAAAATTTGGATATCTTGGAAAAATTAATTTAAAAATGTGGGAAATCCTGGATCTATATTATGTTGCCGAAATGGCAACATAGCGAATGCTGTTTCAGTGACAAATAAACACTGATCCACCACTTCTGCAAACGTCCAGACTATCGATTATTTTTTTTTCCAAGGGAAAAAAATCACTTGGATGTCGCCGTGTAATTGCCCTTTTCCCCACTGTAGTGCAATCTTGGAGTTGGTATATTTATTTAGGGGGTGCCCCCCACATTGGGGTATGTGGGGGGCAAAGCCCCCCCCACTTTGTAATGTTAGGTATGGTGTTTTTGTGTGGTTGGACTAATTAATTTTTGGAAAACAATCAATGTTCTGGCCATTCACGCAAGTGGTGAATTGATGTTTACGTGTCGCTGAAATGACATTTGCTGTACTGCCGTTTCGGTGAGATAATATAGACCCGAAATCTCACTCACATGCTAAAATAAATGGTCACACTAAATGAAGTAAAAAAAGGCCACCTGTAAAAAAAGAAACCTAGACCAATAAACATTACATCACTGAAAGCTTAAAACATTGCATTAAAAATACTCTAAATGCCGAATTACTATGTATTTGTTCTACCAACAGTTACATTTGTCAAAATAAATGACATCAGTTAATTTAATCACAGTTTCATTGATAACCTGCCAGACATAAAAATGTACACTTACTTGCAATTTCCAGTGGCTGTGGGGATATAAGTAGGATTCACAAAGTCCTTGATGAGACATCTTCATCTACAGAGATGATTGTTTTCTAGATGAGCACCACAGAAAGTCTACTCACTACCCAAGCAACAAAACATAATTACCTTTAATACTTGCCAAACGGCACCCCAACTCATAACCTCCTTATACCAAAACAACTGATCCTAATTTATAAGCACAATGCCACTAGTTACTAAATGTAAGCACAGTAAAGATCCACAACAAAAAAAATAAAAGTTTTACATATATGAGTCTTCTTCAGAAGACTGAAAAATCAAGACTGAATCCCAAAAGACTGAAAATTCAAAATACTGAATGATGGAATCTGCCCCTTCCTTACTGTTGTGCAATCTTGGACTTGGTATACATACAGTTGGCAGGGAGTGTGTGTGTGTGTGTGGGGGGGGGGGGGTGCAGCACCCTGCATTAAAAATGTGTTCAGTATTCTGAATTTTCAGTCTTTTGAGATTCAGTCTAAAGCCGTAATATCGAATGACTTTTCATCGAACCGGAAAAGTCGAAAGCTGAAAATAGTGAAAATGCAAATGAGTGAATTCTTTCCCTGGGAAAGAAATCGCTAGACCTACCACCAACTACACACTAATCTAAACATAAAGTGGGGGCCTTCACCCCCCCAACTAAATAGACCAACTCAGAGGTTGCACTACAGTGAGGAAAAGTGCAAACTCACAAGGATGGCCAAGTGGTTTCTTTCCCAGGGAAAGAATTCGCTCATTCGTGTTTTCACTATTTTCAGCTTTCGACTTTTCTGGTTTGATGAAAAGCCGTTCGATATTACGGCTTTTTGATAAGGTAATAGGAACCCTATTAATATATATATATATATATATATATATATATATATATATATATATATATATATATATATATATACATATACACACACACACACACACACACACACACACACACACACACATATATATATATATATGTATATATATATATATATATATATATATACACACACACACACACACACACACACACACACACACACACACACACACACACACGCTATCTCTTTGCTCTGTATTGTATAGAGTCTTGAGGGAGCTCTATGCATGCCTTCCATGCCATTAGAGAACCAGTTGTTCTATATCCCCAGAATCTCTTCAAGTCGGATAGTTCCACAAATAAACGAATTGTGACCTAAATCTTTAACAGATAAATAAAGTGTGACTGAGAGACTAGAGCCATCATCTAGCACCCCTCCACCTCTGGAACATGCTGCTCCTGTAGATTAAGCAGGATGATACACTGTCGTTGTTCAGATTGGACTTAGATTATTAGGTGAGAACTGACATATTAATTTTAGGCTTGACAATCCTATCCCTCTTAAAAATGGGTTATGGCCAAAGGGTGAGTACTGGCAAATCATAAATGGTCATAAGAATCAATTGCCTTGAAATTCCTATAAATAGTATCAAAAAATAAAACAAGTAAAATGTATATATCATTTTTAGAAGAGGGTCTGATACAAAAAAATATTTTCTAAGCACGGAATCTTTGACAATCTCCCTTAAAAATTTGATATTGTATTTTAAAAACCTTAATATTATGTGCAACATCACAATTAGCTAAAATTCATCAACAGAGATTCAGGGGGCAGCCCTAACAGACCAACACACATACAAACACAGATATCACAGAGATACACACGCAAATAAAATCTTATTTAGCTACACAAATTCTTATCTAATCTTCATCAAAAGTGAAACAGGAGTACATCTGAATGAACAAACTAATAAACTCTGGCATATTATCTGCATTAACTTGCAATATAATTCTACCAAACCTGCCAATCTCAATCATCCTCTTTTGGCTGTTCCCATTAGGGGTCGCCACAGCAGATCTTCTGTTTCCATTTCTTCCTGTCCTCTGCATCATGCTCTTTCACACCAACCGCCTGCATGTCCTCTCTCACCACATCCATAAACCTTATCTTAGGCCTTCCTCTTTTCCTCTTACCTGGCAGCTCCATCCTTAGCATCCTTTTCCCAATATACCCAGCATCCCTCCTCAGCACATGTCCAAACCAACGCAATCTCGCCTTTCTTGCTTTGTCTACAAACTGTCCAACCTGAGCTGACCCTCAAATATACTGATTCCTAATCCTGTCCATCCTAGTCACACCCAGTGCAAATCAACATCTTTAACTCTGCCACATCCAGCTCTGACTCCTGACTCCTGTCTTTTCGTCAGTGCCACCGTCTCCAACCCATATAACATAGCTAGTCTCACTTCCCCCTTGTAGACCTTCCCTTTCACTCTTACTGGTACCCGTCTGTCACAAATCACTCCTGATACTCTTCTCCACCCATTCCATCCTGCCTGTACTCTCTTCTTCACCTCTATTCCACACTCACCATTACTCTGAACTGTTGATCCCAAGTACTTAAACTCATCCACCTTTACCATCTCCCTGCATCCTCACCATTCCTCTACCCTCCCTCACATTTACACATATATTCTGTTTTAGCCCTGCTAACCTTCATTCCTCTCCTCTCTAAAGCATATCTCCACCTCTCCAGGGCCTCCTCAACCTGGTCCCCACTCTCACTACATAGCACAACCTGACAATCTAAACTATGTAAATTATATTTATAACACTTTCTGAAGCTTTGTAAACAATAATATTGACATTAAACTATGGTTTCAGTTATTAACTCCCTTCAAAATTACAAAAAATGTTTTCAATAATATTCCTATAAATACTCTTAATTTATGGAAAGAAAAAAACTTTACATGCTGGTACCAATGTATGGAAAATCTGACAGTCATGGATGTAAATCAGTTAATTAATACATTTGATTTATCAAACTCTGGCTGGTTAGCTCTTAGCAGTTTATTACCCTATACACAAGATTTATGTAGAACAATAGACAATTCTTCTTTTAAATCCATACCAAAGTTTATATTTTGCTTACATGAAGTAATATATAGAGAGACATCCATTATTGTTATGAGATGAGACTAAAACTAGTTTATTATATTCTATTAAGTTAACCTCCAATACACAAAGTTGGAATTTTTTTTCTTGGAAGATTCTGCATAGAGTTTTTTATACACCCAACAAAATAGCTAGATTCAACAATTCTAGTGAGATAATTTGTTGGAGATGTTCTTCAAAATGTATTGCTGATTGGTCTCATATTATGTATGAATGTTCCCATATTAAGAAATTCTGGGAAGATATTGGTGAATTTCTACAAGCCATTTTTGCAGATTCCTTTATTTTGTCAAAGTCACTAATCCTCCTGAATATAAATGAAACTATTGTTACGAAGAACAAAGACCTTTATCTTATTTGGACTACAATGGCAGTCTCTAAAAAGTGTATCACAAGGAAATGGAAATCATCTGTCATTCCAACATTTGATGATTTTCTAATTCTGTTGAAAGATGTAGCACTGTTGGAAATCAAAGTCAAGGAAATTAGAATCTTTCCTAGGAAATGGATTAATAATCCTTGGGAGAAAGTTCTTTCCCTTATTGAGACACTTAAAACAGACACAATTTTATCTTTATAAGAGGAGAAGAAGCAAAATGCCAATTTTTTTAATAATGTGTAACTTTTTGCCTGTGTATTTAAGATTGTTTTCCTTTTTTCATTATTTGGTTTGAGACCATTGTACATATTGTAAGTAGTTCATTACAATTTATTCTTGCTTGATCTGTAAAGTTTATTAATTATTTGTTTGAAAAAAATCTATAAAATTATTTGAGCAAAAAAGTGAAACAGGAGTAGATGCTAAATAAGCATGAAGTTGAAGACAAATCCAACCTTTGAGAAAGAAGTTACCCACCCTAACTTAGTTTGTATGTATGTATATATGCATGTGTTTATTTATTTACTGGCATTTTTTTACCAGGATAGTCCAAAGGGTCATTAAGAGCACATTTTTCACTGGAAGCTTGGGGAGAAAAGCTCCAAAAATACAAGTGCATGTAACAAACATGGACAATTAGTTAAATTCTACATACCAAATGCAGTAGTAAGCAATTTAAGCCCAAGTGATTCTTATGCGCACGTGAGTATTAAACATTTGGAGGAATTCACAAGATAAATAAGCTTTGCTACAAAAGGTAAGCACTCCAAAATTTAAAAAAAAGATTGCATTACACTCCGCTACCACTGTGACTGAGTTCTTAACTGAGTTGAAGTCTACAGAAGTTTCACAATAAATAGACTCAAAGTATTTTAAAAAAATCTCAATCACCTGATGAAATAACTGTTCACACAAAATGCACTAAAATTGGACAACCTGTAAAAAATGAAATATGTACTACAAAGAATTGCTCCACATAAAGTATAAAACATTGTAAGAAAAAGTACAATAAATGCACAGTTCCTCCTTATTTACTCCATTAACAATTACTTTACAAGATATTATTCATTATAACCTGAACAAGAATCCCCCAAACATAAACATGTACACTTACCAGTAAAATCCATCAGCTTTTTTATAAGCATGTCTCAGCCACCTTCTTTTACTTGGCTGATTGCTTTTCTAGATATTTTCTACAAATATGTGCCCACTAACTCATCAAACATGCATATTATCTCTTACACTTACTTCAAGTGCACCCAAGTTTAGAAGTTTTGAAGCACTCTTTCTGTGAAATCTAATTTATAAATAAGCTTTGCTACAAAAGGTAAACACTCCAGAAATTTAAAAAAAGGATAGCAGTAACCTCCCCTCCTACTGTGACTGAGTTTTCAACTGAAATTAAGTCCATAGAAGTTCCACAAATACCAGAACTGGGTTGAAAAAAATGTCCAGTCTCCTACAAAAGAATACCCCCAACCAATCAAAAAAGAAAACCTCAAAATAGCATTGTTTTACAACAGGGTACAGCCAGTCAAGTCCTACAGTCAGTATGTTGTGAGAGTACTTTACACCTTACTTAACAAATTCAAAGAGAGTACATTACACCTTACTTAACAAATTCAAAGAAATAAAAGCATTAATAAATGAATATATTTTAAACTGCTCACAGCTTAAGCTTCTCAAGCCATTTTCACTTCAGTTGGTGCCTATTGTTTAATTTCCTTGACAAGACTTTGAACTATTAACATATAGCCAAGGTTGATGATATCAACCTTCGAATAATTAACTTGCAAACTAATAAAATTGCCCTCACCACCACGTCGGCAGGGGATGACTAGAATCCAGTTATTTCTTATAATCTCAGTCAACATTTTATCTGTAAGAAACTTTTTTGTGGAGATTCTAATATACAGACAATGCTACAAAAATCAGTAAGTAAGTAAATAAATAAATAAAAATAAAATAAAAAAGTGCATACAATTTTAAGTTACCCACTTATGAGCCTGTAATATATTTGGAAGAGGTATGGGAACATTACATAGACAATCTAGGGAACCACAAATATCAGCTGCTCAGAACGAGAGCTTTAGGGAAAAAAAACTATTGAGTGAGGAGAAGCACAGTAATTTGAATGACCATGTTCTCTCACTGCAAGAACCAAAATGTTTCAGAATATGTGTTGGGATGGGCTGGGGCGAGCATACCAAAACTGGCATTAACCTAAGCAAAGCCCATCCTGAGATATTACGTTGCCATCATCATCTTCCCAGTGACCATTTCAGAATGTTATCTTCCTGCAATTCATTGTTCAGTGCATGCACAAGTTTATGTATAATGCATAACCATGCACACAGAACATATTTATGAAGCAGATATACAGATCTGCACTAAGAAAAAATATACAGTAATGAGAAATGTTTCAAAATAAGTCAAATGGAGACATGCAGTTTGGAAAGAAAAAAATTATTTCTTAAGCATGTGTATTTATTTTATTTGTAACCACAATCCATTTGGGTGCTATGAACTATGAAAACATGTATAAGAGGTAACGTGAAAGAAAGAATATATTGGAAATGAGAATTAATACCATAAACAAATTAAAGAAAAACAGTGGCTATGATCAGAAATGTACATCTATAACTTGCTGTCCCTCTAGCTTTCCTTCAGGAGTCCATTCATAGTATCATAGTAGAATACTAGGTTGTTGACCCAAAGGGCCTTGTTGATAATAAAATTTGATTGGAATCTGTTCCCAAGGGTTTTGTGTATGTGCGTGTATCTGTAGATCTATATGTATATGTATGTATGTATGCATGTGTGTGTGACACACACACACACACACACATATATATATATATATATATATATATATATATATATATATATATATATATATGTATATATACATGGTTTACTATCAACATACCATTTGGACAGTGTGTGAATAGGAAAACTCGAATGGCTACTTTCAATATTTCAAATCGAAAAAAAATATTGAAGTCACAACAGCTAATGCACACTAGCATTCACTGTTGTGGATTCAACATTTTGAATGTAGATCATACCCTTTCCCTCACTGTAGTGTAATCTTGGAGTTTGTATATATACATCTATATATATATATATATATATATATATATATATATATATATGTAGCAGGGGGTGTGGGGCTGCAGGGGGGCTTGCTAGCTCATGACTGGAAGTGTGGTATTTTTAGTAATGTCGACATTCTTGAGATGTCTACTTTCCTTAAATACCTAATTCAATCATGTTCATGCTCATATGTTTGATTTTTGACATTTTGGTTTGGAAACATGAACACTCGCACATTGCAGGTGTGAGATTTTGATAGTAAACCTATATGTATGTGTGTGTGTGTGTGTGTGTGTGTGTGTGTGTGTGTGTGTGTGTGTGTGTGTGTGTGTGTGTGTATGTGTGAGCATGGGTAGGCAAGCATTTACAAGTGTCCTCTCTTTAACAGAGACACAAGTGCCAGACTAGGTTTATAGATGTATGGATGTTCATCGTGCATACAGCTGCAGTCATAACAGATGGGTTCTCCTGCCGTCAGGCGGGTCCTCAGTCGGCCGAATTCCAAAGTCTAGGTCCGGCGTCGGTTGTCGTCGCTTCTTCCCTGACGTCAGTGCGACAGGGGTATAAAAGAACCAGCCGACGCCATTTTCTTCAGTGTTTCTTGCCGCGAGGTGCCCGAAGCAGAAGCAGTTCGCAAGTGCCGGTCGGCCAGCTCCTGAAATTACGAAAATTTTGCAACCGAAGTCTTCTTGAAAGCTAAGTACCCCGTTGGGGAAACTTTTCTTGCCTCAGACCGATGTCAGACAAAGTTAATAATTGTATTTCATGTGGGAAGCAAATACTGCATAAGGATTTTCATTCCCTATGCATTCCTTGCTTAGGCCCAGACCACGATGTCTCGGTCTGTCGTTTTTGTGCTACATTCAACAAACGCACCATTAAGCGTCGGGTGGAGTTCGCCTAGCACTATTTTGGCAAAAAATTTAACTACATTATGTCGTCGGATACTCCGACTCCAGTTTTGACTAAAAGATGCAAAGATAAGGACCGACACACGAGGTCCACGGCCTCTACCGACACCACGCCAAAGCCGACTACAGGTGGTCCAGTTCTCAGCGAGGTGCCTACGCAGCCCCTGCCTACCGACGACACTTCATTCACGGTGTCCCTGTGCCCGAGGTCGCAGGCTCCTCGACCCACACCCCGACTACAGATACCGAAGCCACTCTAGGCGGTGAAACTCAGACTGTAGACAGGTCTGCCTCCTCTCAAGGTGTCTGCAGGCCTTCCTCTTCTTTTTCCATCAAGGCTTTCACTAAGTCTAAAGCAGCCTTGCATTCTATGAGACAAGCTACACAGGGCCCTTCTCCAGGCCCCATGCCTAAAAAACAGATGCTTAAAATGGCTGAAGATTTAATTACTCTTATCAGGGGTTCACAACCCCCCCTGGACAAAAGGCACAGAGTGGAGGAAGAATCCCCCTCCTCGGACCAGGCCTCCATTATTTCAGAGCACTCTGATGAACAGGAACATTCTTACTCCCCTTTTGAAGATTCTGATGCAGAGGAGTCCATTCCCTCTGTCTCCCCCCCTGAGGATTACTCTTTTGGGGAAACCTTGCATACCTTGAGGGAACACTTCCACTGGGAAGGCCAAGAGTACTCAGACTCCAAGAAAAGGCTTTGGGATTTTCTCTTGCTCCCTCAGCACAGGACTCTGGCTATACCTCCTGTCTTAGACATACTAAAGGATGTGTATTCGGAGGCCTGCCTTAACTCAGACTCTTTACCTCCAGCCCCAGTCAAGCCTGACAGGTACTACCGGGTTCCTGACTCACACCAATTCTTATACAAAAGCCATGCGGCTGACCCAGAAACTATCTCACAGGGCCCCAAGGGAATTATGGCCTCCACTGCTAAAAATCCATTACCTTCGGAGAGAGATTCCAGAGCTTTAGAAAGGTGGGGAAAAAAGGTATACACCTCGGCCACCTTAACCATGAGGGCATTAAACTGCCAGTTCCATATGTTAAAGTACCAACAGTTTCTGTTATCACAGTTGAGAAGCAAAATGTCACAACCTGAACAACCAGACTTGAAGGAGTTGCAGGATTTGATGCATAGTGCAGAACAAGTGGGTAAACATACCTTGCAATGTGGTTTTGATGCTCTAGAGGCCTCATGTAGAGCTGCTGTTACAGGATCAGTCATACGTAGACATGCCTGGCTCAAGGAGCAAACCTTACCAGATCATGTCAAAGCTAAATTACTAGATGCCCCTCTACAAAAAGATGTATTATTTGGTGTTAAAGCTGAAGAAGTATTAAAGAAAATGGAGGAAAAGGCTAAATCAATGCAAACAGTGAAGGATTTTCTACAGGTACAACCTCCGCGTTTCAGTAGAAATTGGCCTTCCAAAAATTGGTCCTTTCCAGCCACGGACAGACCCCAAAGAGGTAGATACAGGCGCCCGAGGGGCAGGGGCCAAGCTCAAGGATCGTTTAGAGGCAGACAATGGCAAGCTCCTACACAAAGAGGTGGTGAGGATAGTTCACAGCCATTCAGAAAGCAAACCCAATGACTTTCCCCTTTGCATGCCAAGCAAGGCTCAAATGGCAGCACCCTTAGGCGGAAAACTGGCATTATTTTTGAAAATTTGGCATATTATCACAAAAGACAAATGGATCCTGGACATTATAACAGAGGCTACAGATTCGATTTTCACACCCTTCCACAAAAGAGAGGCATGCCAAACCTGCCACACAATCAAAGGGCAGAGGCGCAAAGACAAATTTCAGATCTCATGGACATGAAAGCTATTCAAGAGGTACCTACTCAAGAACAAGGTCAAGGTTTTTATTCCAGACTATTCCTGGTACCAAGGAAGGGAAAAGATTGGAGACCTATTTTGGACCTATCCATCCTAAACACATTTTTACTCGTGCCAAAATTCAAGATGCTCACATTACAGCAGCTTCTTCCCATGCTGGGCAAGGAGTCTTGGCTGGTAACATTGGACCTCAAGGAGGCATACCTGCATGTCCCAATCAGACAAAATTGCAGAAGATACCTCAGATTTCTTGCAGGTTCAACCCATTATCAATTCTCTGCATTGCTCTTTGGCTTATCTACTGTGCTCAGAGTATTCATGAAATGCCTGGCATCAGTAATTGCCTACTGCAGACTTCAAGGGATACAAATATACCCATATTTGGACAACTGCCTGATCCAAGCGGACAGCAAGCACATACTTCCGAAACATCTGGCTTTTGTAATAATGTTGTTGAATGCTCTGGGGTACACAGTCAACAAAAAGAAATCAAGGCTAATACCCTCACAAAAAATAATTTTCCTGGGTGCCATCTTGGACACAAACACCCAGATGGCTTACCTCACGCCAGAGAAACAGGGGCAACTGACTCAATACTTAAGAAAACTAGCAAATTTCACCAGGCTGACTGCAAGGAAAATCCTGCAGGCTCTGGGATTCATGGCATCTTGCATTCTTTTAATCCCATGTGCAAAGCTGCATATGAGGAAACTTCAATGGTACCTGAAAAACCTATGGTCTCAACACAGCCACAGTTTGGAAACAATAATACCACTGATTCCATGTCTTCAAAAGGAATTTCTGTGGTGGGCTCAAGCATGCCAAAGAAACACAGGTCTCCCATTCTGCAACCTCAAGCAAATCAAGTCATCACAACGGACGCCTCGGACTATGCCTGGGGGGCGCACATGACAGATCGGTGCATTCAGGGCAAATGGTTCCAAAAAGAAAAGCACCTACACATCAATCAAAAGGAAATGCTAGCAGTAATAAATGCTATTAGGGCTTTCAAAGACCTTCTGCATCCAGGCCAACTACTGATAAGGACAGACAACACCATAGTAATGTGGTACATAAACAAACAGGGAGGAACCCATTCATACCCCCTATGCAGGCTGGCCATGTCACTTTGGAACATGGCTCTGGAATTACAAATCGAGCTTCAAGCACAGTACTTGCCAGGCAAGGAAAACACGCTGGCAGACAACCTAAGCAGAAATATGACAGACCCACATGAATGGAAGTTGCACCCTCAAGTTTTTACAGAAATAATTCAAGCATGGGGAAAGCCAGACATAGATCTCTTTGCCTTCCACAAAAATCACCAATTGACAAAATTCTGCTCAAGGACTTTTCATCCACAGGCATGGAGAGTGGACGCTCTCTCTTTCAGTTGGGCAACAATGACAGTTTATGCCTTTCCACCTCTTCCTCTGCTGCCCAAAGTTCTATTAAAGACCAAAGCAGACAGACCAAAGATGATTCTCATTGCTCCATACTGGCCAAGACAGCACTGGTACTCACTCCTGAGGAGCCTGACGCATTCCCCACCATGGACCCTACCTCTAATGCCTCTTCTTCTGACTCAGCACAGCTTCAAAACTCTTCACAGTCAGCTGAAAACACTCAATCTGGCCGCATGGAAAATTCCTTAACTTCACAACAGACCCTACTCTCCAAGGAGGTGCAGGATGTCATTTTGGAGGCCAGAAGGCCTTCTACTAGAAAAGCTTACTCTGCAAAATGGAAGCGATTTTGTGCCTGGAATGAGAAAAAGGGCCAGAATCCTGGAATACTGAATTTACCTCAAATATTACAGTTTCTAGCTGAGCTGCTAAGCAGTGGACTTTCATTCTCCTCCATCAAAATCCATGCCTCAGCCATTTCTGCAGAATACAACACCGATCCTCCTTTATTCTCTCATCCCCTCTTAAGGCAGTTCCTCAGAGGGGCTAAGAATATAAACCCCCCCAAGGAAACAACCAATACATGCTTGGGACCTCAATTTCATTTTAGAAAAGCTGACCTTACCTCCTTTTGAGCCAGCTGCCTCAACAGATTTGCAAGATTTGTCCTGGAAAACAGCCTTCCTTCTGGCTATCACCTCAGCTCGCAGGGTATCAGAACTACAAGCCCTCATGTCTGTGCAGCCTTTCATCATTTTCCATCAGGACAGAGTTTCCTTACGAACCAATCCGTCCTTTATGCCAAAGATGGTATCCAGGGTAGCTTTGAATCAAGCTATTCACTTACCGACTTTTTACCCTAATCCTCAAAACAAAGGGGGGAGAGACTACTACATTCCTTGGACATCCACAGACTGCTACGTTATTATTTGGACAGAACAAAGCCTTTCAGAAAATCAGAACAACTCTTTGTGTCCTATGCTATAGGAGCTCAAGGGAAGCCAATTTCCAAACAGGCAATCTCAAAATGGATAGCCCACTGCATACGCTTTTGTTACTCTTTTCATGATAAAACTGTGCCTGCAGGCAGCAGATCTCACTCCACAAGGGCCACAGCTACCTCTGCAGCTTTCCTCAGAGGAGTTCCTACCAAAGATATTTTGGAAGCAGCCACTTGGAGTTCTGTGCATACCTTCTCCAAGCACTACCACCTACCATTATACTCCAAAACTAGAGCAGGCTTTGCCACTGCAGTCTTGCAGGGCATCCTGGCTCCTCCTAGTTCCACCTAGTGCCTACCACCCCTTTTTTAGCTTTGGGATTCTACCCATCTGTTATGACTGCAGCTGTATGCACGATGAACATAGTACAGTTTTGTACCTACCATAAATGTAGATGTTCGAGTGCTAATACAGCTGCAGTCCAGGTTTCCCTCCCTCCTTCCCCTCTTGGGACAGGCCTTTTGGCTAACACCTCCTCATACAACTAGATTGGGGTATTCATTTATGGTGTATTTGCTTGCAACTACTGTTTTTTGATTATATTGCACTGCATTAATACATAAATGTATGTATTGCCTTCCTTCTGGGGGCACCTGACATCTGGGGCAAGAAAAACTGAAGAAAATGGCGTCGGCTGGTTCTTTTATACCCCTGTCGCACTGACGTCAGGGAAGAAGCGACAACAACTGACGCCGGACCTAGACTTTGGAATTTGGCCGACCGAGGACTCGCCTGACGGCAGGAGAACCCATCTGTTATGACTGCAGCTGTATTAGCACTCGAACATCTACATTTATGGTAGGTACAAAACTGTACTTTCCTTGACCACTGATCCAGGTTTTGCTTGAATAACTGCAGGGATGAAATCTGCTTCATATGTATGGGAAGCCTATTTCAGAGAAGTGGGATCCTCTGAGACACATACTTGTCCCTCCAGCATGTCCCATTTATGTTACATGAAAGGTTTAGTTACATGGATCAGATACTCCTGATGATACTTGTTTAATGGATGTGCAACAGGTTCATTAGGGCTGGATCAGAGGTTGCTTTGTAAGCCTGACATAGGTTGTCTGTCATCAGCCTACAGAAGGCCATGTGTAAGGGTAAGGCTTTGAGATTGTATGTATTCTTTTTGTGATGAATATTTGTGGGAGTTATTGTACTCAGCGACTGATCTAATGAGAGCAGAGTACAATGGAACAATGACATGTTAGGTGGAGATGCCATATCCCTGCTCATAAATTGTTCAACACCGAATGAGTTCCTTACCAGAGTAGACATGTAACAGTCAAATGCTAAATCACTGTCTATATGCATTCCCAAATCCTTGGCTGCAGAGTCTACTCTTAGTGATGTATTGTTAATGTAGTACTTTGCTGGGATGTCCATTTTCCAAAAGATGCAAAGATATACTGTTTAGCAATGTATTTCAGACCATGTCTCTGACACGAGTTAATACTTTGTGTCAGGTCTTCTTGCACCCAATTTGCAATCATCTGCGAACTTGGTCAGCCAGAGGAACTTGATATTTGTCTTGACCTCATTGAAGTAGATGCCAAATAGAAGCAGACCCAGCAATGAGCCCTGAGGCACCCTACTAGTAACTGGTATTTTTGTGGAAGAAGACTCCACTATCCTAACTTCTAGGGTCCTGTGTGTAAGCTAGCTGGCTACCCAGATGATGTAGGAGAGTGACATACTGTGTGTCATGTCTTGCCTGCAGACAGTTACAGGCAGTTACTCCCCACTGCCAAACAACCTCGTGTGGAATGGAATAATAAGACACATTATAGTGCCCAACTTGTATGGGCAATGGATTGTGCCCTCCCAAGTGTCTGAAGCAATGGCAAGCCATTTTCACTTAAAAGGAGTCTTTACAGAAGCTAGCTAGAGTAACATGTTTGACATTATGTGCATTCTGCCACTCATGCTTGGGCTCACTGTTCAAAGCATTTGTTATGTTCACCCACTTCAAACACTGCTCATCTTGCTATCCTATGGAAGCATACACTGACATGAATGTCTGTGTTTGTATGTTAGTGTATGCGTGCACGAGACATGCATGCTATTGTCCCTCTAAATCAACCCTCATATCCTCATTCTGTGCACTGCCTTATACGTCAACATTGAATCACACCACACTAATGCTACACCATACTCAGATTACTCAGATCCCTTCATAATTGGGATCTTACAGGGTTTGAGGGGGATGTTGTGCACATTTAACAGGTTACACATGAAGCTGTAATTTGCACCTTCTTTCATCAACAACCTGTATGTCTTGCCCACTTCCTCACTTGTAGTGACATGTACAGCATACATGGTACACTGTACATAGACAAGAGGGTCCAGCTGGATATCTCACATCTTTACTGTAAGTCCCTTTAATGAAGTGTTGCAATGGCTGCTCCACGTGCCAGACTGGGTCTTCTGTATGCATCTGTCTCAGACCATTTTTGTGAGTCTAAGTTATCAAAATAAAATGGTTCTGTTGTTGAAGTGAAAACTTTAACATGTGTGTATACATACACATACACTTTATATAAGTATGTACATCTATCCCTTAGCTTCCCTGTTAGCCAGCTGACACTCAAAGGACAGGACAACAGTGAAGGGCAGAAAACTTGCTCCCCTTCCATTGTTAGCCTCCTAGCACTTGTTATCCTGAGGCAGTTGTAGTAATGACCTCATGCTCACTAATAACCAACTCATACTTAACACAGACAGTTATGTCTCTGAGAGTTGTAAATACCAAGATGATATGGAGATGCTCCCTTTCATGACTAACAAAATGCATTGAACATCACAATATTCTTACCCACACCTCAGCCATCACCACATTCTCAAACATTCTCATACAGTGCACACAATAATTCAGTACACTGATGACATAAAGACATCCTTGCAAAAGTCTGCCACAACTTGTAAGAACAAACCTCAGTGGATCTTCAGCTCACCTTTTTGATGCCCACCTACATCAATGACTTAAAAACAGCCAAACTACTACTATCCAAAACTCGACACGGATTCCGACCAGCCCATAGCACTACCACTGCCCTGATTAACTTCACCAACACCACAAACTCATGCAAGGACCAAGGGAAACTTGTCTCTGCCACCTTTCCAGACTTTTCTAAAGCCTTTGATACAGTTTCTCACAATAAACTTCTGTCCTGCCTCTCGGAACTTAACCTCGACAACTCCACCCTGCAATGGTTCAGTAGTTTTCTAAACTACCGGTCCCACCCTGTCAAATGGCTCAACAACCTATCCCCACCACTCCTGTCACTAGGGGTACATCAAGGCTCGATCTTTGGCCCCCTTCTCTTTAACATCTTTATGAGCCAACTACACTTAGCAACCACAAAAGCTGATATAGTCCAATACGTGGATGACACAACCCTAATCTGCTCTGCACCCAGCATCCATCTTTTACAAAGCAAAGCCCAAGAATCCTTCACAGAGATAGAAAATTGGCTAAACAATTCCCAACTAATATTACCCCCCCCCCCCAAATGCAACTAATGCTATTCCACCCAACTAAGAAACAACCTGGGTGGCTCATTGGCTTAGGGAACCTAGCATGGGTGATGGTATTGATGGTTTTAACCTGGAATTACTCACATCTTTTTCAAGCTTATCAGTGAGAATGGTAAGCACTAGGTAGCCTGCCTACCACAAGGGGAATGATTTCTGGCCCCGAAATTGTAGTTTATTGGCCGTTTGAGCAGTTTTTCCATCTCTTTCAACTTTTTGGTTTAAAAGCCCGTGTTTGTCCTTGTTTCCTGCCTTTCCTGTAACTAGTCTAGTCCAGATACAGATTTGCTTTATCTAGGACTGTTTGTAAGCTGCTGAGTGGTGCCAAAGTCTGCTCTTCAAATTTTCCCTTAGATCTGCTAGTTCTCTCCTCTCCTCTCCTGCACTTTTACTAGCTTATTAGTCTAGCACTTTACCAGACTTCTTGCAGCAATTATTGTAGCACACAAAAGTGCTACCAGCACTAAGCATTCTACAAGTAAACAGCTCCACTACTTATTATTAATACCCACCCCTCCAGGCATGTCTAAAGGTCAGTTCCCTGTGCTTTCTCCTATTAACCTGGTGAACTTGGGCATCCTGAGGCAATATAGCAACTGCCTCATGTACACGAACAACCTTCCCATCTTACCTCCCAACACTCAGACTTGCGGGGGAGATGCACTTATATATCCAAATTGGAAGCCACGCACTCTGTAGCCAAGACTGGAGTAGCTGGTCAAGAGGTGAAGGTCAACACTTTCACCACACCATATGGAACACACAGCCCTCCAGAACACTCGCCAGCACTACCTTCACATAAAAACACAAACCACACACCCACCTTCGCAGTGGCTGTCAGTAAAAATCTACCCAAACAGCAGAAATTTCCAAGGTGGAAAAGCACTCGACCACCACAACACAACATTAATCACGAGACACACAACTTTCCTAAACAGTGTGCCACTTAACCAAAGCCCCTAAGACAAAACAGTATGCCCAACACACTAGTCATAGGTGACTCGATAGTGAGACACACCGATGTCCCACTCACTAGGTTGAATAAGGAGAAAGTAACAGTCAGGTGCCAGGATCCACCACATAACGCACACACTCAGGTCCCTCAGCAAGTACAAATATGACTCTGTCATTGTACATGTGGGTGTGAATGACCTGAGACGTACCTCCCTGGACTACATGAAAAGAGACATGGAGGAGCTCTCAGATTATGTAACCCAGGCGGGTATGACCTAAGTCCTGAGCAGCATCCTACCATCACCCAGAATGATACCACAGTACAAGCAGAAAAGTATTGATTTCAACAACTGTCTAAGTTTCTGGTGTCATTCTAAGGGGATCCAGTATCTGTCTGCCTGGGATGACATGATTGAGAAACCTCAATGTTTTGCCAGAGATGGCCTGCATCTGTCAGCCCCGGTCTTCTGGATACTGGCCAAGACTCTTGCCACCCCTATAGTGCCTTTTGTAGCCTGTGTTCCAAAGACCAAATTACACTGTAACAGCTACAAACAAATGCAATCTGAGGGTCAGGCTGCTCAATGCTAGAAGTCTAAATCTCAAAATGCGCTCGCTGGAAACCGTCCTTTCTCAATTTAAACAAGCAAATAAGACTCCTAGGGAAGTCTTCCAAACTTAGCTTCCCTAACTAAAGGTAACCAGAAGGCATTCTTTAGTTACATCTGTAACCTCATAGGAAAAGGCCCAGATTTGAGCTAAACTCGTAGTTAATGGTACTTACTACATATATAAAATCTGTGGATATAGCAAATCTGCTGGCTGACAGGTTCAGTGAAAACTTCTCACCTCTGTAGCCACGACATACCCCAAGGCATCCCTAACACCTGTCCCCAACTTAGTATCTTTGAGGAGCAAATCTTTAATGCCCCCTCCAAGGCCAAAAACACTGCCGCTATGGGACCAGTCAACATCCCGGGCTGTGTTCTACATAGCTTAAAACTGGAACTAGCATTGGGCACGCTTTTCATTCGGGTCTATATTAGGTAAACGAAAGTTTATCTAAATGAATGCTGCAATTATCGAAAATCCCGGACCTCGAACTCACAATTATGAGGGGCACCCCACTGCTAAATATATATTCCAACTCCAAGATTGCACGACTTCTTCGAGACAGTCAGCAAAGCCGCAGATGAGGGCAAATCTGTTCATATGGCCTACCTAGACTTAGCCAAGACCTTTGGCGCAGTCCGCCACTTATGCATCATTGACAAACTCACCCGGCTGGGTATCAACCCATATATTGTCAGGTGGGTTGCAAAGTGGCTCACTGATAGAACTTAAACGGCCAAAATAGGGGACTCTGCCTCTTCCAGCAGACCTGTAACCAGTGGTGTTCCACAGGGATCAATTCTGGGACCCCTACTGTTTATAATCTACTTTTCCGAAGAACAGGCTAGAACTAATGGACTGTGGCTGACAAAGTTTGCTGATGACTGCAAACTGGGAGCGATCATTGAAACCCCTAGCAATGTAAACATCCTTCAAGAAGGTCTTACGCAAACTAATGACTGGTGCCAAAGTCATGGTCTTAATCTTAATGCAAAAAGTGCATTATCATCATTCTTCACTAATAAACTTATATTTCCAAAAAAAAAAGTGACTTTAAAAAAGAAATAGTGATTGTTTCTTGTAAACTGCTACATGTGATATATCTTTCTACTTCAGATGGATCAGATGGGGCTTTGTATTAGTACAGTACCTCACAGGCCAGTCTGGGCAAATTTTTTTCTTCATTTTTGCAGGAAGCAATCCCCCCTGCCACCCCCCACCCCCCCACAAATGAGATATACCAACTCCGAGATCAGACTACATTGAGGAAAAGGATAAACTCAGAAAAATAAACATACCCCCAGATTCAGCAAATGTCCGTGCCGGAATAACTTATTCCTGCACAGAAGCTACCGTGGCTGTTCAGCACGGCAGCGTGCCATGCATGTGTATAAAGGCGCGCTGCCATGCTGTAAAACAGACATTGGTGTGTGTATGAGTGCAGGGGGTGTGTTTGAGAGCAGTGCTCTCAGAATACACACGCCCCCTGCACACTAGAATTCCCGTACGGTAATTTAAAATAAGCGAGAACACTCGCAACACCCCCAACCCTTCAGGGTAAGAAATCTGGACAAAGCCATAAGGGAAATCATCCCTACAAAGCCAAAAAGTTGTTAGAATAACAGGTTTAGCATAAGCACATAGCACACACCTTCCAGCCCATCAGAGTAAGGAATCTGGACAAAGCCATAAGGGACAATTGTCCCTACAAAGCCCTGGAAAGCAGTGTGTACACCACTATTACAATGGCAACTGTTCCTGATATAAACAGTGGCAGACCACAATACAACATTCCACACCTTTTACAACCTATAATGTGATCCTAACATGAGCAATGAATGTGTGATATGGAATCCTATGCTAGGACAAAAATATGGGGAATACAAACCTTACAAAACACTGGAAGCATATGTATGCACACACTCCAAATAACATATTGTGGAAGTAGCTTGTGATGTACTGACAGCATTCATTCTTCTTGAGTACACACCTGCCATCAAGTACAGGGCCTCAATGACACCATCCCCAATTTTTAACTTGCTGGTGCCAGTGTACACCTTTAGGGTTGCTGTTCATTAGCTGGAACTAGGCCAGTAGACATGGTGTTTGAAATTTGGAACACTGCAAAATAACACTCATGTGTGGCCCATAGTTGTCAGGCATCTGCAATAAGGCTGAGGATGGGGACAGGTGTCAGCTTGAAGCACAACAGTGAACTGAAGCATACATCCAAAGCTCGCTAAGAATGGCTGTATCTGAACACATCCAAGGTTAAGAATTGTGCCAGACATAACCCAGACTCTACATCAACAGTGAAGCCACTGTGTGACCTCCAAGGGCTGTACGCATGAGCTGACCTTGCAATCTGGCAGAGTTGGGGGACCTTTGTAGGGCAGAGTGACCAAATAATGGCAAGTGAAAATGGGCCATGCTAGTATACCCCTTCCAGGAGTTATGACTGCTGTAGTTCACTTAACAGATGCTTCAACAAACCATCTTGTTAAGAGTGTGCACACTTATGCAACCCACATACTGTGTGCATCTCATTCAGCATCTGCATGACTAACACATTTGTTTGATACTGCATTGGATTGCACAGGTCATATGTCACATATCAGGTGTGTAATGTTCACAAATGCAGTATTGTGGCCCCACTGCATATCATAGAAGAGGCTGGCATGTCAACAAGGGTGTGTACACTCCTCATATCCATGTTAAGCTTTGAAGGTTGTCAGTGTAACTGGATTTTATTGCACATGCATGTACTGCTGATGATGAGATCTGAAAATCAAAGGTCAGGCATTAATTATTGACGTCAGTCCTCATATCATCCCAGATATGTGTCAGACAAACACATAACATAAGGGCTGTGAGCAACAGAGCAAACAGGTATGGTGCACAGTACATGTTAGTGTGCTCTACAGGTGCACAGCAATACTGTGTACATGGGAGCAGCCTGGAAGGGGCATAGGTAGGTACTAGGCTATCAGCTCTAGGGCCTATACAAGCCTAGCCCAAAAGGTATCCTGGCTTTTGCCAACCAAGAAAATTATTTTCCTGTGCCCCTGTCGGGCAGAGCCACAGAGGTGATCCCCGGGGTGAATTTCCTATTTCCCATCCAATCATCAAGATTTTTCTTGAAGAGTGCTAATGAGGAGCTTTGTTTGATATAGATAGGTAGTTTGTTCCAGAGTATGGGAAGTCTCTGGGACAGGATTCTATCCCTCCAGCATGTTCTGTTTATTGTGGTGACAAGGTTTAGGTCCCTGGAGCATGTAGCTCAGAGGGATTGGGATTTCTTTAAGTGGAGCATGTCCAACAGCTGTGGGTTTGACATAGCTTTGTATGTTAGGCAGAGATCGCCTCTGAGTAGGCGATAAGCAATGGAATAAAGCTGTAGTTTTTTGAGATTGTCTGCATAGAGCATCTGTCTGAGGCTGGTAATCCTCTTTGTGAGGTATTTCTTTGGCCTTTCCAGTTGTTGTAGATGTCTTGTGAGGTACATACCAAAAGGGGTTTTGTACTCTATAATGGGTCTAATGAGTGACGAGTAGAGGGGAACAATGACCTCTTTTTTCCTGGATGAGAAACCTTTTGTGATGAGGTGTGGCACGTAGAAGGATTTCCTGACTACTGTGGCGATGTGATTATCAAAGGAGAGACTACTATCCACCTGTGTCCCAAGGTCTCTTATCACACTTTCGGTGTTAAGTAGACTACCGCCTATGTTGTAGTTCATGGGTACAGAGTTTTTACCAAAAGGGATGACAGTGCACTTTTTGGCATTGAGCTTGAGGCCATGGCTTTGACACCCGGCATCTGTCTCAGTGAGGCCCTTTTGTAGGAGAAAAATCACCTAATAACACAACTAATGCATCACAGAGATGTATAATGTAGGTAACAAGGATTAAGTATGGCTGCAGCGCATGCTGTTGAGTGCCATAGGCCATGCATGTTGTCCGTTGGGTAGTGAGAGGTCTGTGTAATATCTTTGTGCCACCTCACCTGTAAGTGTGTGTGTGTGTGTGTGTGTGTGTGTGTGTGTGTGTGTGTGTGTGTGTGTGTGTGTGTGTGTATGTGTATGTGTGTAGAAGTAAACCATAACATACAGGTCTTAATTTACATTTCTTGCCTGCCCCTCACAGGTGGCAAGGTGGGTCAGGGTCCCTCCTGTAGGCAAACTGATAATGTCCATACAGACTCTGACAATGATGATAGGCATAGTGAGGCACAGGCAAGGCTGTCAGGGGCTGAATCTGTGCCTTTGGTTGCCGTCCCACTTTTTTCCACCCCCATCCCTGCACACATTCACAATGCCCATGCATACCCCATCACCAGTGGCCATAGATGAGGGACAGTTGGTGGGTGGTGGCAGGGGACAGGAAAGTGTGGTGACTATGGCAATTGTGTCTGTACACAGCAACCATAGCCAGATGACCAATGAGGTCCCACACAGGCAGATGTACAGCGGTGCTCATAGGAAGGCTGCCGGCCATCATGCCCCTGGCAGATGTGCCACAGCAGGTGTTCACCAGTTTTGGGCCATCATGGAGGCACAGGCATGTATGGAACGTTACACCAGATATAGTCTGAGGCTGCAGATTGCTACTCTTCCTGCTGTATGTGACTACATCCGTGATCTTGCAGATGCCCACCGTTATTTTGCAGATGTCATGGAAAGACGGTTGGGTGAGATGGTGGGAATCCTCAACGGTTTGGTGTCTGTGGTAGAGCATGTTGTGGGAGTAGGGTGTCGGCCATGTGGATGTAGGTCAGCAATACCAACAGGTGGAGATCTACATGGACATGCAACATCTCGCGGCTGCTCCCATAGTGGCAGTACCAGCACTGCGGGGGGTACTGTCCACACCACAACACAGCAGGGCCATGTGCACGTGGTCCTGGCCGGTCCCAACAGGGACGCAGATCCAGCAGACAATTGTCACCGTCAGGGGATAGTACCATATCTGAGTGTCTACCTGCTGGTGCCCATGCAACCCCTGGTAGGCGCAGTTCCCATGTCTGTGGCCAGACACAGTGACCTGTACACCTGCCATGCATGGTCCACAGCTGTCCAACATACACCTGTATAGGGCAGCCACATGACAGAACTGTGTGCATACATACACACACACACACACACACACACACACACACACACACACACACACACACACACACACACACACACACACACACCACCAACACAGCTAGGGCACCTCCATACCTACACATATCACTTCTGCACAGGCCATTTAATAAAGAACCCCCTAACCCACACACATGTCAACCAAATGGCTCAGCCTAGGCATCTTGGCAAACCCACACCACACCCTATGCATATGATGATACCTGTGCCACATCCCTGTCATCCATGCCATTGGTGCAAAGACATGCTGATATGGTTCTGATGCACAGGGTGAATGTACTAAAGTTTATCAATGTAATGCTGTTTAACTTGTTGTCAGGGTGAATGTTTAATGCTTACACATCAGGGTGTGTAGCTGTCCAGCCATGATGCATTATAGCTGTTATTGACACTGACTGATTGTGGGCTCCATAATGTATTCTGTTTGTTCTAGGTGTCTGTGTGTCAGAAGGATGTTGGTCTGCTGTCCTTTCCTACAAGGGTGTGGCACTGTGGTGACACATTGACTGTGTCATATCCCGGGTACAGCTGAACACAAGTAACAGGTCTGTGTAACAGTTACTGCATGTGCCACATGGCTGATAGGTCTGAGGGGTGTATACAGGTGAGTGCATGGTGGCTGATGTAACAGAGGCTTTTGAGTTGATGCAATACACAGAGAATGCTGTTCACATTGATGTCATTCCAAGTCATTCCAAACCATTGCACACTTAGACATCATAGGCAAAATAATCAAACTAAATGTAAACCCTTATTCTACCTTATGACCAGTAATAGTGGCTCACAAACAGAACACAGCAAATCAGGACACGGGCAGATTGTCTCCTCTGAAAAGTTCACTACTAGTGGGATTCCTCCAGGACTCATCCTTGGGTCTGTTTCTGTGGGTGATAACCCCACTCAAAATAAACATGGAGAAGAGCACTGTTGTGGTGTAGAGATGTCATTCTTTTCATATGTCTAAGCTGATGTCAGGAGTCTCTTGTTGACCTTACAGCTTATTTCAAACACAGAACCAACATCAATTCTCCTGAGAATTCCCTGATCCTACAAAGTAGTAAGCATGTGCAAACAAATATATCAGGATCATGACCAACACTTAAATGCTAGAATGTATATATCATGATCTTTGAAAAACATGAGCATCCATGCACGTACTACAAAAGTGATAACCCCACTCAAAATCAACAGTTAGGGAGAAGAGCAATATTGTGGACAATGAGGTCTCCTTCAACCACCATGTACCTAATGTCCTTAGAAAATACTTCTGGTGAGCCATGCTGATTACTAAAGGTATTTCTTGTAGGTGTACAGATGTCATTTATTTATTTACTCTTTGGTGACTAGGTTAGTCTCACTAGGGCAGTACCCTCTTTTAAGGGGAATCTCAAGCTGATATTAACTAGGGTCCCTATTATTTTAGCGAACGCAATTTATTTTATTTATTTTTATTTATTTAATTTATTTTACATTTGTTGACCGGGCTAGTCTAACTGGATATATGTCCATTTTCAGTAGAGGCCTGGGGAGAAAAGCTCCAGGACAATAACAGATGAAAAGTAAAATTGTGTAGAATAAAATAAAGTTTACATAGAAAAAATACCGAAATACATTTTACTACACACTGGTTAGTAATTATTTACAAAAATATAAAACACACTGGTAAATAACTAATTACAAAAATATAGAAGACAATGGTTAAAATACTATTTACAAAAATATAGAATACGACATTTATAAAGAGTCAATAATAGTAGATTACAGATAAACAGTTCTACTTACAAATGAAATAAGAACAATAGTGTCAAAGAGGGAAAGTAGAGGGGAATAGTAGATTTAATCAGCTAGTCAGGGTTGTTGCAAGGGCATAGCCATTTTGTTCTGAGGAATATTTTCAGTTTTTGTTTGAAGAGGGGTAGATAAGGAAGGGAAGTTAGTACAGTAGGTAGAAGGTTCCAGTTTTTCCCAGTAGTGTTTGAGAACAGAGAATCACCTGCCAAGTTGTTTGACTTACTAATGTTAACTAACAATTTATTTGATGATCGTAAGTTAGTAAGATTTTTATAGGGGGTACCGATGTTTGAAAGTATAGGAGTATTATTCGGGTGGGAGAGGATCTTATGTGCAATGATAAGTTGACTATATTGAAGCTGATTTTGTAGTTCAAGCCATCCTAGTTGTTTTAGATTCTCACAGTGATGGGTTCTATAGGGATTACCAGTGGCAAATCTTGCACTATTATTATAGGATGTAGCTAGTTTGAGACAATTATGTTTTGACAGATTAGTATAGATTGGTGAGGCATAAAGAAGTGTTGAGATTAGATGGGAGTGGACAATAGTAGATCTTGCTATAGGAGTGAGGAAGGATTTGACTCTATGTAGGGGAGCCCATTTTTCTGTTGACTGTTTTTATAGTGTTATTAATATGGGAGTCAAAGTTAAAGTTGTCTATAGTAATTCCTAGGAGCTTGGTGGTAGCATCAGGGGATATGAGGGTACCATTGTTAGAAGTAACAGAGAAATCTATAGGTGTATGCTTCCGGGTAGGGGTAAAGAGCAGGAGCTTAGTTTTTTTAGGATTCAGGAGGAGGCATCGTTTTAAGAACCATGACTCTACTGTGTTAAACATTTTCTGAGTTAGGGACTGTAGTTCTGATAAAGATTTGGCTGTGCAGATTATTGTAGAATCATCTGCATATTGTATACAGGTTGCATGAGGAGTAGCTTTACAGAGATCATTAATAAAAATAGCGAATAATAGAGGACATAGAATGGAGCCCTGGGGAACACCTAGTGTAACTGGCAGGTGGGATAATAGATTATTTTCCCACATAACAGCTTGCTGTCAGTTGCTTAGGTAGGAGATGAACCATTGTACAGCTAGAGTATCAAGAGAAAGTGATTTAAGAATGTTTATAAGCAATGTGTGGTTAACCATATCAAAAGCTTTTGATAGATCAATAAATAGAGCTGAAGAGAGAGCATTATTATTGCTATTTCTGTTAATAGTGTCAGTGAAAGATGAGAGGGCTGTAGTGGTACTATGGTGTGGTCTAAAGCCATGTTGGCTTTGTGCAAGTAAGTTGGGTTGTAGTAAGTGGTCTAGAAGCTGATGATGAATACATTTTTCCATTATTTTTGCTAAAGGGGATAGTAGGGCTATAGGTCGATAGTTGGAATTTTCATTGGAGTTGCCTCCTTTATGTAGGGGGATAATGTGTGAGAATTTCCAGATGATTGGGATGGTTCCCTCATTAATGGTTCTGTTTATTAGGATTGATATTGGATAAGCTACTGATTTAGCTGCTTTTTGCAGATATTGTGCTGGAATCTGGTCAGCAGAAGGAGTACAAGGCTTAAGTTTTAGAATGAGTTTGTAGATGAAATTAGTAGAGATGGGTTGAAATATGAAAGTAGGAAGAGAGCTAGAAATGGGGTTAGGGAGGCTGGAGCTGTCAGAGGTTAGTTGACTGGCTAGATATTGGATGTCTTCGGTAAAAAAGGTGTTAAAGGCGTTAGCAGTTTGGTTGGGAGTCTCATGATTAGCACCAGTTGGGGTTGGTGTGCTGCAGTGACCTGGGTGTAACAGACTATTGATACTTGCCCAGAATTTCTGGGGATTGTTTAGGTGTGTTTGCTGCGTTTTACAGTAAAATTTTTTTTTGTCTGAAAGTATAGCTCTTTTTGTCATATTTCTCATTTGTTTAAATATTTGTTGATCTGTTAAGTTTTTTGTAGTTCTCCACCTAGTCCAGGCTTTATTTCTAAGTAACATTTTTTGCCTGGTGTCTTTAGAGAGCCATGGGGCTGGTTTTGACCTAGTTCTGATAGTATGCTTTGGTGCATATTGGTCAAGGATATTTAAGAAGGTAGAGTTAAAGTGTTTAACAGCCTCTTCAAGAGGGAGGGTTTTTAGGGGAGACCAATCACAAGAGCTAAGTTCAGTTTGGAATAACCTTTGGTTAAACTGTTTCTTTGACCGTATAGTCCTATATGATGCTTGGTGTGAGATATCAATCTTTTGCCTGATTATGTAGGTCAAAGAGTGGTCACTTACATCATCAGGGAAGACACCTACTTTGTAAGGTTGGTGGTAGTTATTAATAAGGATCCAATCCAAGGTGCTCTCTTTTTTGGTAGGTTTGTTAATTCCAGTTGGGGAGGTGATTGTCTGTGAGAAACCATGAAGGTTTATATGAGAAGTAGGATGTTCTGTACCAATGCATCTCCAGTCAATATTGAAGTCACCAAGGATTATAGTTTCTTGTGGGAAGGTTGATGATTCCCAATTAAGTATGTCTTCAAGTTTAGATACATTGTTTCCAGGAGGTAGGCAGATGCAAAAGATGTACATGGATTTATTAGAATTAAGTTGTACTTTAGAAATAAGAACTTCTGCATTACTGTCTTTTGGTGGGTTATAAGGTAAAGAGGTGACTTGTAATCCATCCTTGAAAAGAATTGCTACTCCCCCTCCCTTTCTCTTTGAACGGTCTAGTTGCAGTATATTGTATCCTAATGGGAGGATTTCATTATCCTGGGTTGCTGGATTTAGCCATGTCTCTGTTAAACATAGAATGTCAAAGGAGTGTACATCCAAGAGAGCATGGAGATGGGGAACTTTGTTATTAACACTCTGAATATTGAGGTGTGCTATCAGGAGTGCATTAGGGTGTTTGTTTTGGGTGTGTGGGATTGAGGGTTTAATGGTTAGAGATTCAGTAGAAAGGATACTGGCTGGGCCTGGATTAGGATGGATGTCTCCATCTTGTAAGGAATTCTTTTTTAGTTTAAACAAAATATAATGTATGTTATTAGTTTGATACTGAGCTTTCTTAGGTAATAGGCTATTGTATTTAATGTGTGCCAGTCTGTGGTACTTTGCTAGTAAGTATGTAGGTGTGGATAAGATATTTATATTATTGTGGGTGAAGGTGTGGCTATGTGTAGCTGTTTGTTTGGTGGGATAATGAAATTGAAAATAAGTTTGGTGTTCAAAAGAGGTTAAGACATAGGCTGAGGTTAAAATAGATAAGAGTATGGTGCTGAGTAGAAGTTTAGTTAGTGTAGAGCTAGAAGTGGTAGGCATGAGTATATAAGTAAGGGAAATATAAGCAAGGTGAGAAAAGGTTTAAGGAAGTATAAAAGAGGTTTAAGTGGAAGTAAAAGCACAGCAGGAGGGGGCTAGTGATAGGATGTGTGCTGTATGGGTGTGGTGTAGTTATAAAGGGTAGAGGGAGTATCCTATTTGTTGGATTGTGGAGGATGGTGTGGTCTAGTATTATAAGTCTAGGACACCTGAGGGTGGATGGGAATTGGGGGTAGGGTAGGGGAGCGGAGTGAGTCCGCAGGGCGAACGGAGCGAGAAGAGACAAGAGGAGGAGGACAAGTTCAGATAGAAACAATCAGCAGAGCACTGACTATTGAAGGTAAGTATAGTTAAGAGAAAGAGTAGAGGTGAAGGAAGTAGAGATAGAGAAATTCCTTGGAACAAAGGGGTACAACTTGGAATCTAAAGTAGGCAAGATTGTTAGCAAGTTTGCCACCGCAGCAGTAAGGTAAAGTAGACTGTGAACCAGAGGGATAGACCTATGGAAGGTAGGATTGGGTAGGGGTGCCACCTGGTGGACAAATTAATTACTACAACAGATGTTTAATAAGTGTAAAGTCTGGTCTAACATATGGTATGAAATAGGTTATGTGGTAGGGAGGGGGTAAGGCTGCTGGCTATCCTGGCTTGGAAGCGTACTTTAAAACCACCTGAAAAACTAGACACAGACAGACTAATTGTCAGATGTAAGAAAGCACATACTTTCTTGCTGCCTCTTTGAGAAGGTATCTGGTTGGGAGGCAGTGAGAAGATGCAGCTGGAAACCTGGAAGGGGTCCTTAGTCTTCAGGCAGGAAGATTTTGAGAGTACTGCAGCATAAGCAATTTGGATCGCTAGGTACTACTGGGAAAGAAAGAAAAGGTGTAAAGACATAGAAGGTAAAAATAAAAAATTAGTTCAAGCAAGGTACTTTGAGCAAAGAAATTCCACATACAAAAAAATCCTTCAATAATAGGTACTTAATTCAAAGCTACAGGCTAGGTACTTCTTTGCATAAAACAGGTAGGAACATTTAGCCTAACAGGTCATAGCTTAACCATTTTAGATAAAGCAAAACTATATTCATAGTATAGCATACTAGCATGTACATCAGTTAGCTGATTTAATTGCTCATATATAGATATGATATTCAGTTCATATCTAAGGCAGGTACTCTTAGTTTAGGACATGCATGACTGGTGAGCACACTTATAATGCACATGTGTATCTGAATCCTATTTTACAAACATAGGTAATAAAAGGATTGGTCAAATAGGGCAACTTAATTCAGCGTAAGCTACATCAGAAAGTTAAAATTCAATCAGAAAATTCTCACAATTTACACAATTTCAACTAGCTTTAGTGGGGAAGGCTATATAAGCTACAACAGAAAGTTAAAATTCAATCAGAAAATTCTCACAACTTACACGATTTCAACTAGCTTTAGTGGAGAAGGCTATATAACAATATATCCCATGTGCAGCAAGAGGAAAGAGAACACTCTGCATATTCCACGATTGCCCAAATGTTATAGGAGAGCAGTAAGAGCATTGCTATAGTGTACAGAACAATCTATTGTTATCGGAGAGTCATAACCAATACTTATTTACACACAAACCAACAAAGAAAATATCCATCTAGCTTAACCAAGTGGCAAGTCTTCTTGATAACAAGCTTTATTTCCGATATGGATGGCTCTGCTAAATTATCTCATTTCTAGCGCTGTAGGCTAAGAGCTTAAAACTAACGACATAGTTTGTTAAATATAATTTAGACTAAACATAATTAGAACTAACAGCATATTAAAACAATACTAGCATAGCTTGTTAATAATAATGCATATAAGTTGATTGGTTGCAGGCACAGCTTATGAGTAGTATTATACTCTTTAAAGCGTTGGTATGATCGATCGCTTCAAGTTATTTCCGAGAGAGAGACAAAGATACAGTAATATTTGCAGTCAACAGTAGCTAGAGAAGTATATAAAAAGTGCTAAGAACAGCTCAAATATGCTCTCCCAGAAGCTAGCGTTGGTGAGGAGGGGGGCAAATATCTCTAAAATTAGTACAGTTACCTAGAGTTCATAAAAAGTGCTAGGAACTGCACAAAATAAATGCACCCAGATATTGGGAGCAAAGGAAAAAGCTAGCGTTCATGAGAAGGGTAGGGACTGATTGCGTTGAAATACGTACTAGGTAAGATTAACTCAGGCTAGACGTTAAATTCCGCACTTAAAGTAGTCAGAATATAATTAAGGTAGAGAGGCTTTAGTTATAGAAGTTTTATAATCAGAGCACTCTCTAATGTGAAAAGAGGAGGACCACAACCTCTCCACGTGTGCAACGAAGATAGAATACAAACGGGCTAACACCAGATAAATGCTAGGTTTTACCTTATCCAAAGGAATGAGGTTAAACAGCTCAAACTCTTTACTGTTAAAAGAATGCCAGATAAAGAGGAGGCTATAATCTAGGGAAACGCAGTTAGATTGCAATGTCTAGTTATAAAATAGCATGTTCAAAAGACGATTTCCTGTTCCTAATGGGTATACATTCATTCTAAATATATAGCTAAGCAGTCGCAAGATAAAAGGTAAACTATAGTTTTTAAGGTGGGAAACGCTATAACAATGCAACTTCTCAGTACAAAGCACCCAACACAAAAGCAAGTCCCTTCTAACAGATCAGTATGCCTTAGAATGAGTTCATAAGCACATCGACTGTCCTGAGGCATATGCATTGAAATCTACACATCTGTTACACTAATGCTAACATACAGTTTTAAAGTTAACAATATTCAGCAGGTTGTAACTTACTGCAACCAAAGACGCTAGGGCCAGGATCTCTCAGCAGCTAGGGACAAGGTAAAGAAAAAAGATGGCGCCACGAGGATCTACCTATACTTATGGATTTAGAGGGGATGATGGGTGGAGGGGAGGAAGTGAGAAGGTATAAGAGCAGGTCAAATGGGGAGGGGCTAAAAGCTAAGGTAGTGGGATAAGTCGAAGGACACTTTCTAAGGCAAGATAGACTGAGAAGAGATATACAGAGACAGAAGAAGAGTACTAGGACACAGAGTTATGGGGACAGGAACAAGGATATTAGTGGATAGGAGGGGGAAAACAGCAGTAAGAGGTAAGTATAAGTGGCAGAGACAAGAGGAGGAGGACAAGTTCAGATAGAAACAATCAGCAGAGCACTGACTATTGAAGGTAAGTATAGTTAAGGGAAAGAGTAGAGATGAAGGAAGTAGAGATAGAGAAATTCCTTGGAACAAAGGGGTACAACTAGGAATCTAAAGCAAGCAAGATTGTTAGCAAGATTGCCACCGCAGCAGTAAGGTAAAGTAGACTGTGAGCCAGAGGGATAGACCTATGGAAGGTAGGATTGGGTAGGGGTGCACCTGGTGGACAAATTAATTACTACAACAGATGTTTAATAAGTGTAAAGTCTGGTCTAACATATGGTAGGAAATAGGTTATGTGGTAGGGAGGGGGTAAGGCTGCTGGCTATCCTGGCTTGGAAGCGTACTTAAAAACCACCTGAAAAACTAGACACAGACAGACTAATTGTCAGGTGTAAGAAAGCACATACTTTCTTGCTTCCTCTTTGAGAAGGTATCTGGTTGGGAGGTAGTGAGAAGATGCAGCTGGAAACCTGGAAGAAGGGGTCCTTAGTCTTCAGGCAGGAAGTTTTTGAGAGTACCGCAGCATAAGCAATTTGGATAGCTAGGTACTATTTCTTGCTTCCTCTTTGAGAAGGTATCTGGTTGGGAGGCAGTGAGAAGATGCAGCTGGAAACCTGGAAGGAGTCCTTAGTCTTCAGGCAGGAAGTTTTTGAGAGTACTGCAGCATAAGCAATTTGGATAGCTAGGTACTATGCAGCCAAAGACGCTAGGGCCAGGATCGCTTAGTAACGTGTGCAGGTGGTCTTGTAGACTGCAATCCAGACGTCTTATAGCTTTAGGACACCTTAGGAAACCTTGTAAACTGCAACAGCCTGACATTTGAACAAGAAACCCTTGTAAAAATTCCCAAAATTTTATACTGTTGGTCTGTCTTTCCTGCTAAACATAAGTGAAATTACAGTGCTGAGTGCAAGTAACATTAAAATTAAAGTACTGAGTGCAAATAACACAGTGCTGAGTGCAACGCTGTTTAGTCGAACGTCATTAAGTGAAAGGGGAAAAAAATCACTGGGCCATTTTCGGGACTTTGCCATTTCCTTCACTGTGGTGTGATCTCGGTGTTGGTATATTTAAGTAGGGGGGTGTGAGGGACATTGCCCCCTACATCTGGGGGTGTGGGGGTGACGAAGCCCCCCACTTTATTTTGTGGTTTGATTTTTTTTTTTTAACAGATCAGCAATTTTTTTTCCCTGAGAAAAAAATCGCTGTACCGTGTGTTCGACATTTTGGGTTTTCAGGGACTGCAGGTCGATTATATAGCGTTCACAATTCATTGCGTTCGCTTATATAATATAGACCCATGCTGATGGAACCTCAGTTTAAAAGCTCATCCAAAGGACAGCAATGCAGCACTACCCCCCCCCCCTACATACTGCTCTTCATTGTCAGTATAGGAAAATGAATCCAATTATCTGGTGTGTGGAAAAATACTCCATAGCATTCAGATCTTCCAGCGCCTAAGGTTAGTGTGCTACTTGTTGAGCCATTGACCTTGTGTACTCCTCCCATATTAGCCCCATGAAAGAACATAACACACCCTTTGACGTGTACTTATCCAGATGCATGATCCCTTTTTAAAGACCCTCAGTGGTTCCCCACTAAGAAAATCAAGGGCCCAAGTTATATGAGCTACTCACCATGCCTTCAAACTCTATCTCAGTTTCTGTCTTTCTGTGGTATGCATGTACCTAGTCTACAAGCTCTTAAATGACCTTGACCTAAGTGACCTCTATATGTTCACAAAACTGGTAATATCACAAACACCTGGCCAAATCATTATCTACCTCTACGATGCCTTTTATAGGCAATACCAATCTGATAAACTTTCTAGCATAGTGAATTTGACTCAAAATAGCTAGATTTGCTACTAACTCACCTCACAACTCTCACCACTGCCTTGCACTCAACTCACTTCAATGGCTAGAATTCCCCCAACAATTCCAACTATCACAATTTCATATCATACATTCCGTTCTATACAAGCCTACTTCCTGCTCTTCTCTCTCCTCCCTTGTATCCTACTACACCCCCAATCATCCTGTCTGTACCTCCAATCAACAACTCCTTGATATCTGTAAACCTAACAAAAACAATGGAAAACTACTATACAAATACACTGCAGCCCAAGCCTGGAATAAACTCTCCTTGTACATAAGAACCATCTCCCACCACAATCACTTCAAAAAGGAGCTAAAACAACTCCTACTAAACACAAAGTCCTGCCCCTGTCATGATCCTACCTAGTCGTCCACACCCCTTTGTCTCCAGTATCCTGTACAGAAATATTACACTACTCCATTTTTCTCTAAACACACTGTTTATTTCATTGTAACTCCATGGGCTAGGCTACGTCACATGTACTGTAAATATGTATATATTAAGCTCTACTTTAGCTATCTTCTCTTTATTGTAATTTAGCTCTACTTTAATATTTTCTCCACAGACATGTCATATACTAACACTGCTTTTGTTTTCTTTTCCTCTCTTACCTAATATCACCGTTCTTTTTTTGTTTAAAAAAAAAAAAAAACAATTTCTCCCTTTTCACAAATGGATGAGTTATAACATGTTTTTCATGTTTTATTTTTTTATGTACACATAAAAATCTTTTGCGTATATATTCCTGTTTTTGGTGTATACAACTCTGGAGCTTTTCTCCTTGGGTCTCCACTGAAAATGGGCTGCTGGCTGAATTGGACCAACCCAGTTAGCAAATGTCTAATAAATAAAATAAATAAATAAATAAGATAAACTAAAGGTGTTACTGCTCAATGTCAGGGGTTTCAACATGAACCTCCAGTCTGTGGAAGCACTCTTTACCCTACAGAGTGTTGACATCTGTGCAGTTACTGGCACCTGGCTTAAAGCCACAGAAGGCACCCTGGAAGTGCAAGGCTATAATGCTTCCACACATTTAGACCAGCTTCTGCACAAGAAGGGACAAGAGCTGGAGGTGTATCAAACTACATAAAAAATAAGCACACCTCAAAATTGGTCAAACAATATGATATGCTTGTGCTAATCCATGTCCAATTAACCTTAGGTAAAGTCCCATGTCGTATACTTGATAAATCTAGGCCCCTGACTATAACCCAGGATAACCATACCAATTACTTGAATGTACTGGAGTCACTCACAATGAAGCCCAACACCATATTCATGGCTTATTTTAACTATCCTACTACAAACTGGGATATACACTCAACCACTAACATGCATCAAAGATTCCTGCATTTATCAATTAAAACTGCAATAGCTAATCTGCACATCTTCTAGGTGTGCAAATATCCAGAATGTGGTACTCAAAAATATGAGGGAATGTTGCTCCCCTCCTTGTGTAATATCATCACTGGAAAGAGCAGATCGCAGAATGGTCACTCTTGAAATAAGTATAAAACCTGAACTTCCAGCAAACCACAGAACCTTTAAAAACTTTTCATAGGCTTACTTTCTCCTATTAAGTGATGGCATAGCTAAATTTCAAGCCCCCCCCCCCCCGCCAAACTCATTGAAAATTGTGGCCTGTTTACAGAGACCCTGTATATGCATGTAAATAACTGCATAGAAACAGCAGTATCAAAGTGGAATAAACTTAGCACAAGCTCCAAAAACAAGCCCCCTTGGTGGACCCCCCCCCCCCAGTATAAATAGGTTGTATAACAAAATAAATAAAATGCTGTCCAAAAAATAGGAAGGGCTATACCCAAAAGACAAAATAACTCCCTCATCAGTCTCAACAAACAACTAAGGGGAATACTGAAGTCCACCAAAGCTAACTTTGAGGCAAAAATAGCCCCCAGGTTAAAGATAACCATAAGACATTTTTCAGTTATGTACACAGCCTTAAAGTGAACACCCAAAAGTGTGATGACCTAATAGTACATGGAACGTACTATACCAAACTGTGGGAAAAGTAAATCTGCAGGTGGATAAATTTTGCTCCAATTTCACCCTCTCTCACCCCCCCCCCCCCAAGAATACTCACTACCATTTCTCCCCAGCTATTACTAAAGAACAGGTACTCACTGCACTCTCCAGAGCTAAATACTGCATCAGTAGGCCCTGATAATATCCCAGGATGCCTCCTGAATAGATTGAAACACAACCTGCCAGGCCCACTAGAATCTCTATTCTTTACTGCAGCCTCAAGACAGGCTTTGTCCTTAAGGAATGGAGGACTCCAATGGTAATCCCACACAATACACAAAGACGGACCATCAGCAGACCTAGGGAACTGCAGAACCATAATTTTGATTAGTCTTACATGCAAGGCTATGGCTGGAGCTGATAAACAAAGACATAGAAAATCTTCAAACACTGGACCCATCCCAGTTCATTTTTTTCAAGGACAGGTTATGGCTACTAAACCTGGTGGACTTCTTCAAGGAGATCACTAAAGCATGGATGAGGGCAAAACAGTGCATACTGCCTAACACTACCTGGCAAAGGTACAATACCTCATTTGGGTGTTATAGACAACCTCACAAATTTAGGCATAAATCCCAGTGCCATCCAATGGATATCCAAATGGCTCTTGGATAGGACACGTGAAGTTAGAGTGGGGGAATTCACTTCCACCAAGAGGCCTGTTACTAATGGTGTCCCACAGTTCTTGATACTGGGACCTCTTCTGTTCAGAATATACGTCTCTGGAGTCAAGGCAAATGTAGAGAACCTTTGGCTGACCAGATCTGCTGATGGCTGCAAGCTGTGTGCAATCACTGAATCCCCTAAAGATGTAGATATCCTCCAGAAGCATCTGATACAGACACATAACTGATGCCAGAACCATGGCCCAAACCTCAATGCAAAGAAAAGGCATACTTGTACCTTTTGGAAAGATGATCATCCATGCAAATATTAACATTAATAACACTTCCCTAAACGTAGACCCAGTAGTAAGGGACTTGGGAACTCAAGGTGACAGCAACCTCAACTTTGATCACTGTGTGTCTATGGTGGTAAGAAAATCTGTCCATGTGACACAATATATAAGTAAGCTGCCCATTAATATAGGAGTCCCACAGGGTTCTATCTTAGGACCACTACTATTCACAGTCTTCACAAATGACCTCCATACCTCCACACAGCATGCATCTATCATTCAGTAAGCAGTTGATACTACCTTAATCTGTGCTGCACAAAATATTCCCACCCTCCTGCAAACAAGTCAACTAGCATTCTCTGACGTTAAAAACTACCTTACCAAAGCCCAACTTATCCTCAATCCAAAGAAAACTCAGCTTATGATTATAACCAGTTCTAACAAAAACACTGATAACAGTCAATTCACTATCTACTCCACAAATGCTACTTGAATCGCTCCAGTGGCACAGGCTAAGCTATTGGGAGTAACCATAGACTCCCACCTAAAATTTGATACTCATCTCAACTTAACTATTAAAAAAGTGCATGCTAAACTGGGATCACTCTGCCGTATCAAACCGTTTCTTACCAACAACACAAGATCAGCCATTGCTCGCTCCCAACTTCTATCCACCCTACTCTATGCATTTCCCATTCTGACTAATCTCAACAAAACTGAACTAAGCAAAATGGAAGCCTGTTATAACAGAATTGCCTGCTTTGCTGCAAATTGCTCATATAGAAATCATCACTGTACTGCTTTGAGACAGCTCCACTAGATTAAACTGCCCAAGCTCCTAACCTACAATCAGCTCTGCCTCTGTCATTGTATCTATTACCTCCCCAATAAGTGTCCTGCCCTCAGAAATCTAGTACAACATCACTCAGCCAAAAGGCCTCTTAAATCATCAAGCAAACTACTACTAGAAGTTACCAACAGCTACAATAGCTTTGGGGACACACTAATTAGTTGTTCAGTGGCTAAAAAATGGAACTCTCTCCCCACTAGCATACAAAACACATCGGCCAAAGCATCCTTTAAAAACCCTCATTAGGCAACATCTCAAGCAAAGTTGGCAGTGCCATGACTGCTCCCCAGGCTAGTGAAAGCAGATAAGGTACACATACTAAACCTAGAGTACTTGATCATAGTTTTCACTCTTACTCACAAACACTGGCTAATGTGCAATGTCTGTACTGTGCCTGTGTACTACGTATTATTCTACCTATGTTCCAAATTTCAGATGGGCACTACAAATCTATTAATTACCTTTATTCTTAAGTTAATATTTTCTTATTTGTTGTCTCCACTGTAACTGTTGATATGCTGCATACCACTGTAAAAAACATGTCTATTGTAATTTGTCTGTATACTGATCATGGCTAAATATTTAAATGTATCTGCAATTTTTCTGTGTGGAGCTTTTCTCCCCGGGCCTCTGCTGAAAAGGGGCCTTTTCGGCTCAGTCAGACGGGTCTGTATTAGAACATTGAAGTTTCAAAACTTCGAATGTTCTAATATCGAACCCTATTCAGCAAAAACTGAAAATATCGAAGCAACAGAAAACCAAATTCTTTCCTAGGGTCTGTATCTGTTGCTTCGGTATTTTCAGTGCTGTGGTGGAAGGTTACGGGTCGGGTTTAGGTAAGTGTGTGATTGAGTGCTGGTTAGGTTAGTTAGGGTTAGGGTGCGGGTTAGGTATGTGTGCGATTGTGTGGATGTGAGGGTTAGGGCGGGTTAGGTGAGTTAAGGTTAGGGTGCGGGTTAGGTATGTATGCGATTGTGTGGATGTGAGGGTTAGGGCGGGGGGACAGGTAAGCGTGCGATTTTGTGGACGTGAGGGTTAGAGTGGGGTAGGTGAGTTAGGGTTAGGGCACCGGTGAGGTGAGTGTGTGATAGTGACGGACCTTAGGGTTAGGGTTAAGGTAAGTGGATAGTTAGTAGTGTGTGTATAGTTTAGTGTAGGGTTAGGTGTAAGATTTCAGGTGTATGTGTGTGGATTGCTGTTTGTTTGGTGTGCTTGTGTTGTGTGTATGTGTTTTGGAACAGCAAATTTTTTCCCTAGGAAAAAATTTGCTGTTCTGTATGTTCGATGTTTTCAGCTTTCGCTGAATAGGGTTCGATATTAGAACATTCAAAGTTTTGAAACTTCAGTGTTCTAATATAGACCCAATCAGACACCCCGGGTTAACAAATGTAAAATAAAATAAAAAAATAAAATAAAAATAAAAAGTGCATGGCATCTAGTTTTAATAAGATCACGGTCCCACTATACTCAGCCCTCATTAGACCAATAATTAAGTACAATGCACCCTTCAGCGTGTACCTGACCATGCATTTGCAAGAGATGGTACAGCCACAAAGGTTACTCATTAAAAGAATACAGGATGCAAATAACATGTCCTATGTGGACTGCCTCAAAGCCTTGTTCCTGTAGTCAGTCTCCAAAAGATTACTGAGGGGTGATGTATGTCTAACCAATAAGGTATTCTCTGATCCAGCCCTGTTGGATATGCTACACATTCTCGAAACAAACAGTACTATAAAGGAACTTAAGCTGGAAGAAGTGAATAAATATTTGGGAACTGATGAAAGAACACCAATAAAATATGAGAAAATGTAAATAAAACTCTGTAAGGAATACTCCAGAAGAATAAAACTAATATTGAAAACCGCTTTGACATCCAGGAATAAAGTCCAAGCTATAAACTAATTTGCTGTTCCTGTTTTAAATTACAGTTTTGGTGTGATTGGACTGGTCCCAAAAGATACTGGATCAGTTGGACAGAAAAACAATAAAACTGCTTCACACTTGCCAAATGATATATAAAAAGTCAGTTTTAAAACATGAGGAAAGGAAGTCCAATTTGACTTCTCTACCTAGTTTAGCAGAAGCATTCACTTGGAACGCAGAAATGAAAATCAAACCAGAAGTAGACAAAAATAAGACAGCAACTGAATGTGACAAAAAACAGAAGAATGTAAGGAGAAGCATCAGATGAGAAGGAACGAAATGTGGAAAAGCCATAAATGTAGTGGCAAGTATAGAGTTCTCCTGGAATAACATTATGTTGATTAGGATTTGACACAGGAATGGACAAGGAGATGTGAGCTGAAACCAAAGGATGAAAGGTTAATAATATCATCCCAGGATAGTGGACTACATACATATTGTTTTACAAAATCTGTTAAGCATATGGGAGAAGCAGACAAATGTAAGTTCTGCAAAAAGATTTGGAAACAGTCGCTCACCTTCTTGCTGGGTATGATACTGTCATGGAAAAAGGACCTATACACTGAAGTGCACAGTAATATGGTAAGATTTTTCCATTGAGGATTGTGTAAACACAGCAACATTGCTATACATTCTGGTTACAGTGTCTCACATACAGTGAAAAAAAAAATAAAATATCAAGATTTGCAGGCAGAAAGGAGGCAATGTGGATGAAAGTTACCCAGACCGTAACAATAGTAGTAGCAGTGGTGGTAGTAGTAGGAGTAGTAGTAGGAGTAGTAGTAGTAGGAGTAGTGGATCTAAAAAAAATCTACAGTCATATTTGGATAGGCTAACAATGCAAGTAATTCCCTATGAACTGCAGGTTTCAATTCTGGGCCCATTACAGGTGCTGCAAAGAGAACTTTTGGCGAACATCACAGATTGAAACACTACTAATTTCATGAAATTCAATGATACCCTGACCTAAGAATGGGGTTCACTCCCATAATAGTATTAGAAACCAAAAAGACCTGCAGAGATTATACCAGACATCTCACAGATCCATCTAAATGGTATGTTTACAAAACAACATGCAACCTGTCCAAGTTTAACTCAGACGTATTTATAACTACTCTATCATCCATTAACAGGAATATCCTAAAATTCCTCCCCTTAGATGATGCTGTAAGTGAATTCATTGCAGCTTTCCCAATTAGCCTTGCACCTCCTAGAAAGAAGAATTAAAAACAAATAATGCAATTTGGCTATCCAATACAGGCTAAAGAAAAAATGGCAGAAATATAAAACACCATAATACCTCAAAAACGTGAGTTCTCCGCATCCATACTAAAAGGCAAAAAAAGAATACAAAACGCTATACTGTGACAGCATTCAGAGCAGTAGTTAACACAACCCTAAAAAAGTCTGGTCAGCCATTAAAAAGTCTTTCATCCTGGCCAAAAATTCAACCCTAATCCCTTTCCCAATAACTCAGCACTCAAAACTGCAATAGAATGCAGCTCATATTTCATAGATAGTATAGTGAGTGTCCCTAACCAAAGATTCCCACATCTAATCCCTCCCCTGTCCAGCAGCCACATATCACTACATGCATTCAACTTCAGACCTGTGCTCTCATCCTATATAAAACAACTCAAACTCAAGCCATGCTCAGCTTCAGCTGATGACCTTCCACACGAGGTCAGAATTGAACCCTGCACTTTGTGTCTATGAGGTGAAGACCTTAATCTTTATGCTGAACTTACCCTGTCTGAAATATTGAAAATGTACCTAAAAACAATTGTTAACTATCTCCTGCAGGAGAAATCATATTTCTCACGCAACACAGCTTCCATACCTCCCACAGTAGTAACACTGCACTTTCCAAGCCCAAGCCAATAACTTATTCTTTCGTTAGTTGGTATAGAAACCATAAAATATACAGACATTAATCTCGCCTTTGACCAACATGTGGCCAAGATATAAGAAAATCATTCTGTTTTACCTAACTCATAAGCAAAGGTATAGCATCCAAGTCCACGGAAGTTATAGTACCACTATAAACACTCAGCTCTCATTAGACCCATGTCCCCCTTTGGCATGTACCCAACATGGTATTTGCAACAGTTGGAATGTCCTCAAAGGTTCCTCTTCAGGAGAATCCAGGGTATGAATATCCAAATACCCTGTCCTACACAGATCACCTTAAGGCCCTATGTCTGTACCTGGCCCTCCTACAGGTTATTGACAGACTTATCTGTTAGCATACAAGGCATCCTCATATCCAGCTGTGATGGATCTCTTGCACATTTGCAAAACAAACAGCACCAGAAACAATGGATAGAAATATGTGAACTTTGCCTGTGACATAAATAGAACATGCTGGAGAGACTGTTATATTTCTCAAAGGATCTCCGTGCTATGGAATAAGCTCCAAATCTACATGAAAAGTTCATGCCTTGATCCTTTTCAAAAGAAACCTTGATCATTGCATGGGAAACCATAAATGCATCATTCCAGTCTGGCCATTATGTCTCAGATGGACAGAGGTTAATAGTACTAAATTAATCTCCGAATAACACCCCCCCACCCACCCTCTAGTTAACTCTTTACTAACATACCACATCATATATGTGTCCAAGCAACTCAAGGACAAAATAGGGTTGGATTGCACAGCTGGGCTTGTAAAGACCCTGGTGGTCATTAGTGTGGTATAAACCTATGAACTTATTACTTATGCACAAAACTTGGCACAAAAATATACCGAATACATCATTCATACTTATTTCTTCCTACAACATATATTCCAAATTCAAGAGTTAGCATACATAACTAAAGAGAATTTGGTGATATTGAAGTGTATTAACCCACCAGATGCACAGTAGCAAGCTTCGCCCAAACCCCGTCTGACACATTGCAATGTAATTAATATTCAGCATCTGTGCCGAAAGCACCCCAGTGTTTTACTGTAGACATTCACTACCAAAAAAGAAATGTTTTACTAGGGGCATAAAACTAAAATGCCTGTTGTACATCACATTTCAGTCAGTCAATCAGGCAGAGTTCACACCACAAAACTGTTTCTCTAAACGATACTGCTATTAATGGCTGAAATTGTTTGCAGTCCCAGCACCGTTGCACAACACTTGTTCAGCGAGGGTTGTGGGAGGCGCAGTGCCCCCACAAGGGGGTGCAGGGGGGCTTGCCCCCCTGAAAAAGGCAAAAGTAGTAGTTTTGACGAGGATGGAGTTCGTTGTGTGCATGGATTCTGTCAATCATGATGAATTTACATATTGAAACTCTGCCCGCTGCCTTGTCAATCAAACAGGCCACGCCCATTAATGCGGGAATTAACTGGTGGGTTAATACACTTCAGTATCGCCGAGAATTTACATAACTTCTCAAAACAAAAGAAATTAAACTAACCTTCAGCAGACTTGTAGGCATGTACCACAATGTCTTAACTGGAGCCACGTCTTTGTGTGAAATAGACCACTGTTGCATCGGAGCCAGTAGGAAAACCTACCACGTATTGAAGCAATAAAACATATCCATAATCACTACCACATTCAGCACCAGGAAGTTTAGTCAGAACTCAGGTTTCACAACCCTTAACAAAACTAGTTCTAAACTTATTGTCACTATTCATATTGAAAAAAAAAAAAAAAAACTGTTAAGACAAAAACCTTCAGCAATGACCGCATGTTCTCAGTTGAGCTAAAATCCTGCAGATCAAAGCAAAATGAACATGGTATGCCTTCTGCAAAACCAGGTTCATGACCAATCAGGGAAAAAAATAGCCAGTAACCAGAGTAAAAATACCCCTCCACAGACAGACAGACACAAATACACTGAAATAACTGTACACTCATAGAATGCAGTAAAAACTAGCAACCTGTACAAAATTAAACCTAAAGCTTTACACTATATAAACCATACAACATGGAAACAAGAAGTACACAAAATACACACTTTCTACTTAAAATTATCCAGTAATTACACCAAACACAAGGGATGCCATCAATAATTTGGTTTAAATAAGAATCTCCCAAACAGAAAAATGTTCACATACCTGTAATGCCCAAGTGTGTAGTCTAAACAAGTCCCATTAATTACTCTAGCAGCTAGCTGACTGCTTCTCCAACTGTCTTGCAGAAAGTCTACATAGATCCATTATCAGTAAAATGTACTGCAAAATTCAAATCACCTATAGCTAACCATGACAGTCATTTATAATCTTGCTGTCACCAGCTACAAAAAGTAAAAGTCTTTAAAAAATAGTAATTTATAAAAAAAAAAGGCTGCACTAACCTCTCATCCAACCTTCCGTCATGACTTTAAATTCCAAACTGAGCTGAATTCTGTAGAAAGTGACCCACATATATCTCTCCACGGGATGCACCTAGACATTGCCTGGATTTAGTTTGTAATGAATGCACGAATAGATTACACTGGTTGACAAATTCAAAGAAATACAAACAATGAAATGAATAAGACATCTTAAACAGCTAAGCATTTAAACCTCTCATTCAATGAAATGAAAATCACTATCAAGTCAGAGAGCAATGTAGTTAGTGCGTCATCAAGTTGAATAGCGCCATTTTCACCTCTGCTGGCACCCATTATTTAATCTAGTATGTCCAAGATCTAAAACACTTAACACATAGCCAAGGATGACTGCAGCAAATTTAGAAGAATTACATGCAAACAAATTGAGCCAGGATTCTTTACAACAAACTGATAATTATGTAACTATTTTTATATATTTATTAAACTTTTAGTTAATGTAACAAACTTTAAGAAACCATGGATTTATTTATTTGACATTTGATTACCTGGAAAGTGTGACTGGGTAGAAGCCCACTTTCAGCAAAGGCCCAAGTGAAAAGCACCAAATTATTACAAAAAGTTTACGAACAATAATAATAATCTTCAAAAGTAAAACAAAAACATCACTAGTTTAAATTATAACAAATTAGACATAATATAAAAACAGTGGTTAAGAATTTATGCAAGTTATATGACAACCATTTAATGGTTTTACAAAATTTGACACAGTGTGTAGAGAAGTTAAAAGTAAGTTAGTCTAATACATGCAGGAATTGCAATATGAAGTAAGGGAAAAACAGGCTTATGGTATATTTAGAGAGAGAGAGCCTGTGGAGGGAAACTGATAGAAGTAATGAAGTAAGTGATGAAGAAAGAGTAAGAGGGTACAAGGAATGAAAAGGTACTTGTTCACATTTAGGGATATAAGGTATCCTGGTTTTGAGCAAGAACAGAGCCAGGTTTTAGCTAGGTAGTCTTTCAGAGTGGATTTGAAAGATAGGAGGGAGGGTATTGACCTGATCGATACAGGTAAACGGCTCCAGACCTTAACAACTCTGTATGAGTACAGGTAATGCCAGGCATATTTGATAGGTTTGTAGATAGACAGGAGTTCTTAGTCACTGGATCACAATGACCGTCTGGGGTCACAGCTGTGTAGAATGGCAGATGGATTTCCAGTGGATATTACTATCTGTAGAAAATGATAATAAATATACATATACAGTTTTAAGTAACCTAGTTATGGACCTGTAACAGACTTGGAACAGCTATGAAAAAATAATTTCTGTGAAAATCTGGGGAGCCACACATATCATCTCTCCAAGAGAAGAGTTGTAGAAACAGAGGCTGGTATGAGAGGAAACACATTTTAATGATGCACTTCTCCTGTCAAAAAAACAAAACCTCTAAATGTATGAGTTGGGTTAAGCTTAGAGAAACCAGCATCTCAAAATGGTCTGCCACACAAAAGCAAAAAGTACATTAAAGTATTTTGATTGGTATACTGGATATTTTTGTTAGGAAGCACTGTATATCATAATTAAGCACCAAAGGGCATCTCTTCCAAAACCATGGACGTTATTGTTCTCCTGTACTCTGCCATGGTTAGACCAGCTATAGAATATATTGCATCCTTTGCCATCTATCTCATTAGATATATCAAAGAACTCTAAAGACCATAGATGTTCCAAACAAAGCGACCCTCTGGTTTTAAAAACATTCTCTACCAGGAGAGGCTGGAGTCACTCTCCCTATACTCAGTGTCATATGCACTCTTGAGGGCAGGCCTATGCCTTGCTTTCCATGCCTTCAGGGTTCCCATTAACTGAGACTTCCTTTTTCTCAATGTGTAAGCAATACAGTGAACACTAGAGCAAGAAACCTGAATCTAGATCAGGGAAAGAATAGAAAACCTAGCACTTTCCCTTGTTCTGGATTAGACTCCATCTTTTTTTCAACCAGTGTAATTCCCTGTCTGCCTTCAAACATAACTTTGACTATTGCATGGGTACCCTAAAATACACCCCGGGACTTAACAGGCCTTACTGTCCTTCAAAAGGTTGTTAGAACTTGAGGGTGGTTATTAACAAGGCATACATGTCCTCTGGTCTAATAGCCTTGTATTCCCATGGTTGCTATGATGAGATGGTCCAATTAAGAAAAAAGTTGCAGAAAAAAAATCTTGCATGAATAAAACTACATTAGAATCCTAAAGAAGGGAAAAATCCGAAACAAATACCCACTGTATGTTAGCTGCACTGGCCTTAGGTGAAATGGAACCCTAAGCAAAGGAATCCATGTCATTCTCCTTGCTACCTACAGGTCCCCTCCAGATTATTCCTGGATAATGCTATGGAAGACGTAGCTGATGTCTCTGCATATTGTGAGACTGGTAACTAACTGGTCTTGAGCATTTTTCTACTATCACTAAGGATGATGCCACAATACAACAACAAGAAAAAAAAAGTCAAGTTCAGCAATCAGACAGCACTTGCTATCATTGCAATTTGTGTCAGACTGGATCTGGAAAAAGATGGCAAACAGTTCTACCTGCTACACTATGGATGGCCTGGCCAGGACTTCTACCAGGTCCATATTAACCATGCACTGTTCAATGTTAGAAGCCTAAACAAAATTCTGCCCACTCTCAAGATCTTCCAAACCCATGAAATATAAGCATTTCTATAATTACAGGAACATGGTTCTAATGCCATAATACTGTCCCTTCTGTACCTACTTTTAATGCAACCACTCATTTAGATCCCCTTCCAAGGACAGCTGTGTAGTGGGAGAATATCTGTTTTTATTTAAAACAAAAATGACCTCACATCTAATCAAGATAATGTCCTAGTCTCCCTCCTTATCCTGGTAACTGCTAACAAGTCTAAGTATCTTGTATCAATATCATGTTCAAATATCACCCCATGATGCCTGCAGCCCAATAATCCTGCTTCAGCAAATTAGAATCCTCAACTAACAAACCTAATACAATCCTTCAGGAGGATTTTAACTGTCTGTTAATAAACAGCTAAATGTGCACCACAAGTAACAAAGGTGGTTTCTGGACATCAGTAATGGCAAGTCTCTGGATTAGTTAGTGTCCTACCCTTGTAAAGGCTCAAACCTAAAAAAATGGTTCTTATAGATATGGTAGAATTATGCATTGTGCCTATAGTTGCCTATCTTTTGCTAAATTGGATCAACACGTCACAGTGTTTTCCATAAGATAACAGCTGAAGATGTCCTCAAATCCAGCTGACTTTAGAGACTTCCTCAACATCCTAGCATTAGCTTCTGCCAAAAGGAGAATTACAAGCTCTCCACACTATAAGGGCCCCCATAACTAAAATGGATACTTATGCCACAGATTTCTATTCCCAATTTAACTTGGCATTGAAACTTCTGTGCCCATTCTTCGCAAGTGCAGAGGCAAATTTGGATAAAAAAAAACACTATGTCATATCCCCAGAATCAACAAATTGTACAACAGCAGATACAATTCTTAGCTATATGAAAACTGAGTATTCTTCCCAACAGTAAGCTAATCAAAAGCCTTTCTTATAAATGTATTTCACTTACAGCAGTGACATTTCCTTTTTATGAGGATAGCCTCTTACCCAGATCACTACCCTGGGACTCTTGCAAAGCTTGAGTAGGTCAGCCATAATACGTTGTTTTGCTGAGTGTCAAAAACTTTGCTAAACTATAAAGTATCAGTGGCAATTACCTGATATATGTACTACATTTTCCGCAACAATACTGAAGCCTTAACATTTAAATTACAAGATGCTCTACTTTTCACTATCGGTAAGATCAGCAAACACATACACACATACACACATACACACATACACACACACACACACACACACACACACACACACACACACACACACACACACACACACACACACACACACACACACACACACTCACACGCGTGCATTATTCTATATCTGCATCTATATCTATCTTTATATGTATATATATACATATACATATTTATGCAAGGCTGGTATGACCCTGACCCTGAGCAGTATCCTACCTTCACCAAGAATGATGCCACAATACAGAGACAAAATGATCAGTTTTAATAATTGGCTTAATTTCTGGTGTCATTCTAAGGGGATCCAATGTCTGTCTGCCTGGAATGACATGCTTGACAAGCCACGCTGCTTCGCAAGGGACGGCTTGCACCTGTCACCCCTGGGTTTCCGGATATTGGCAAAGGCTCTTGCCACCACCATAGTGCCTTTTTTAGACAAGGCTCAAATTCTAAGCCCACCGCCCTAGAAAACAATAATGAAAAAAAAACTAAGGGTAATGCTGCTCAATGCCAGAAGTCTAAATCTCAAGATGCACGCCCTTGAAGCCCTCCTCGGTATGGAGAACATCGATGTCTGTGCTGTGACTGAAACCTGGTTCAAGGCTCCTGAGAGCACCCCGGCACTATCAGGTTTTACCTCATATCATGCGTTCCGGCCCCAAAACCCGGACCGTACCACAAAAGGAGGGGGTGTATCCATATTCATCAAGGATACCCACACCTCCAGGCTGGTAGCAACTCACGAAACATCAGAGACCATTCAGGTGCAATTAACCATAGGCAAAACTGCTCTACAGTTTGTAGCATGTTACAGGCCACCCTCTCAAACTCAGGAACCCCACACAGCCTTCCTGAAGACACTGGAGAGTATAAATGTCTCTCCAAACACCATCATATTGGGTGACTTCAACTACCCAAACATAGACTGGGAACATTACTCAAGCCCCAATACCCTAGCCCAAAGGTTCCTGGAGTTCATAAACTCAAATGCTATGGAACAACTTGTCACCATTCCCACAAGAGGTGAAAATATACTAGACCTGATCATCACAAACATGGGGACAAAATGCTCCACACCGGAAATATATCCCTCATTGGTGAGATCAGACCATAAACTAATCTCACTGGAGATCCACATCCCGCCCCCCCCCCCACCAAAAAAAACCACAGTGAAGAACTTCTCAAAAGCCAACTTCACACTTCTTAAGACTGGTGTGGTATCCTTCAAGGCCCCTGAGCCATTGGAAACCACAACCCACGCTGCTGAATCCCTTACAAATGCTTTCTACGAGCACCTCCATGATTACATGGATCAAGCAATCCCAAATAAAATCAAGACCCTTTCCACCAAAGGCAAGTGCCCGATCTGGTGGACCCCAGCCATAAACAAACTTTACAACAAGAGGAGAAAGCTACTACAAGATAGAGCAAAATCCCTAAAAGGGAAGACATCTCTGATCAATACTAGTAAAAAACTACGATCACTCATAAAATCATCCAAGGCCAACTTTGAGAGAAAAATCGCCAAGGACTCAAAAGACAATCATAAGGCCTTCTTTAGCTATGTTAGAAATCTGGGTGGAAACTCCCAGATATGCTCAGAATTAGTCCAAAATGATACAAAAATCACTGAACCCACAGACATTGCAGACATACTGGCAGACAGGTTCAGTGAAAATTTCTCCCCTCCCTCCCCCCCAAAAGGAGAAATATCTATCCCAGCAGAGTGTAGCCTCCCAATCATCTCAAATGCCCAGGTGAGAGCTGCTCTCTCTAAAGCTAAAAACACAGCATCAATGGGACCGGATGGTGTCCCGGCTGTGTGCTACACAAACTCAATGAGGAACTAAACCCACACATAAGGCTGCTGTTTAATCTTAGCCTTACCACAGGATACTTACCCAAAGAGTGGCGTACGGCAACTGTGGTCCCACTCCACAAAGGCGGTGCTTCTACGGACCCTGGTAATTACCGCCCCATAAGCTTAACAAGCCTGGTCTGCAAAGCTATGGAGAGGATCATAATGGAACTCATAAATAAAGACATAGGGGACCTACAGACATTGGATCCTACCCAATTCAGCTTTGTCAAGGGCAGATCATGCCTCTTGAACTTGGTTGACTTTTTTGAAACAGTCACTAAGGCCATTGATGAGGGTAAGGCAGTTCACACAGCCTACCTTGACCTTGCAAAAGCTTTCGACACAATACCCCACTCGGGTATCATAGAAAAGCTCACCAGCTTAAATGTAAACCCATATGTCACAAGATGGGTTGCAAACTGGCTCAAGGACAGAACCCACAGGGTTAGAGTTGCTGGTGCCATGTCAGACTCCAAGCC